>NW_015506625.1:52052-60653 GCF_001515645.1 Sinocyclocheilus grahami
GTGTGCACAATATTATACATGCTTACAATGTAGTTATCAAATACTATATATATATATATATATATATATATAAATGTATATAGTTGTATGATATGTTAATTATAAAACACAATTATAATATATAAGATAATATTATAGTATTCTAATATGTTTTTATATTTATTTTATTATCATATATAAGTTATCAATATATATTAATTATAAAACACTATTATAACAAGGTAATGTTTATTTTATTCTAATATCTTTATTATATTTTATTGTCATTTCACACATCATGGTTCCCTTTCAGTCGGTCACTCCAAGTCACATCGGTGACCGACGAATTGGGATCTCACTTAGAGAGACCAATCCACTTCGAGTGTAAACTAAACGAGCCAATGCACATTGGCATGCGATGATTGCATCCAGCTGCCGCTGATCACAGCGTGAGCATAAAAAGGCAGCCAGTGCAACGCATACCAGCTTTTCGCTTCAGAGCCAAGTGACAACATCGTTCTGCTGCTACCAAACTGCTTCGTGTGTGACGAGTCTGGTGTGCTCTCGGGAGCTTTATGTGTTGGCGGACGTTGCTTCAGCGGTGGTCATTCCTGTGTCAAGTGGGTTTGCGCACCTCAGGCTGCACTACCCCCTGTCGTGCTGCAAGCGGCCATTTCCCCTGTGTGTCTCAGCACGTAAAAGAGCATTTCCCTAAAAGAGCCAATTTCTCTAAAAGAGTACAATAAGCGGGTGCGTCTTTGTAAAGACGATGGATTGTCTTTTTAAAGATGCCGTTTCACCCGTGTGTTTCTGGATGTGGTCGTTACCTGGAGTCGGATAATGGTGATGATCGCTGCCTCACGTGTCTGGGCATTAAACACGCTGAGGTGGCGTTCACGGATAAGCCATGTTCCCATTGCGGAAAGATGACCATCTCGGAGCTGCGGGCCAGGCTCCATTGCCTCTGCCGCGATCTAGTGTTTGTCCTGAGGATCGCTCCTCAAGCGCTTCGCAACCAGTTGAGCCACCAAAGGAATGCGCAGGGCCCTCTTCAAAGAGCGTACCAGCGCTATTCTTCGGTGCTCCTCCCGACGACCGGATGTCAATCACTGCATCGGAGGAAGAGCTCTCTGGAGAGGAAGATTTGGCTGCACTGCCGCCCTCTAGGATGGTGGCAAGTCCTGAATCGGATCCAGAGATGTCGGCTATGCTTTCACGGGCTGACAAGAGGGTAGTGCTCGAGTGGAAGCTTCCACCACATCCCAGGCCATCGAGGTTGGACGATTGGTTTATCGGGGTGGCTCACGCTGGCTCTCATCGTCCCGCCTCAGTGCCTTTCTTCCCAGAGGTGCATGAGGAGCTCACCAGGTCATGGACGGCACCTTTTAATGCCGGAAACCAACCTGCTGGTTCCTCCTCCCTCACCACCCTCGACGGTGGTGCAGCTAGGGTGTATACGGGGGTCCCCCCAGTGGAGTGGTCGATTGCGATGCAGTTGTGTCCTAATACCGCCTCCACCCGGCAGGGAAAACCGTGCCCCCCCTCCCGGGTCTGTAGGTACTCGTCTGGCCTGTCCGGCGATGCTTATATGGCTTGTGGAGAAGCTGCCTCTGCCTTAAACACTACGGCGTTACTGCAGGTTCATCAGGCCAAGGCACTGAGGGACCTGCACGAGGGTGGTCAGGATCCGGAAGTTCTGAAAGAGCTCCGAACCGCTACTGACCTCACGCTCTGAGCGACGGCGGTTCGAGAGCATCAACAAAGGCCCTACACATGCACCCTCTGCCAAACTGTGAACCAGGTATGCATTGCACTGCACACTCAGACCCCTCTTCGGTCCGCTCACAAGCCGCCTGAGTTAGGTCCCTGCGTTCCACCTCGATGCCCCACTGCGGGTACGGTGGTGGTTCCGCTGGTCCCGCTTGCACGATATCTGGGTGCCTGGCTAGTGCTACCCAACCCGTCTCGTTGGCGTATGCGATTCAGTTCGCCCGACATCCCCCAAGTTCAGTGGCATCCACTTCACCACAGTAAAGGCGGCCATAGCTCCTGTCTTGCATGCGGAGATCACAGTCCTACTGGCGAAGGATGCGATAGAGCCGGTCCCTCCAGCCGATATGGAGATGGGGTTTTACAGCCCTTTACTTCGTTGTACCCAAGAAAGTCGGTGGGTTACAACCGATCTTGGACCTGCGTGTCTTAAACCGGGCCATTCACCGGTTACCATGCAAGATGTTGATGCAGGAACACATCTTTGGGTGCATCCATCCAGCCGGTCCCTCCAGCTGATATGAATACAGGGTTTTACAGCCCTTACTTCATTATACCCAAGAAAGGTGGTGGGTTATGACCAATCTTGGATCTGCATGTCTTGAACCAGGCCCTTTGCCGGTTACCGTTTAAGATGTTGACACAGAAACACATCTTCGGGTGCATCCGTCCCCGAGATTGGTTTGCAGCGATTGACCTGAAGGATTTGTACTTTCAGGTGTCAATCCTTCTGCGCCACAGACCATTTCTGCGGTTTGTGTTCAAAGGACGAGCATATCAGTACGAGGTCCTGCCCTCCGGGCTGTCCCTGTCGCACCTCAGCCGGTTGGGCCTTCAGGTCAACTGGGAAAAGAGCAAACTCTCCTGGGAGAGAATCTCTCTTCTCGGTATGGAGTTGGATTCGATCAAACAGACAGCACGCCTCACAGAGGAACGTGTGCGGTCGGTACTGAACTGCTGGAATTCATTCAAGGACAGGCCAGTGGTCCCACTGAAACTATTTCAGAGGCTCCTGGGGCATATGGCAGCTGCAGCGGCAGTTACACCACTGGGGCTGCTTCATATGAGACCGCTTCAGCACTGGCTTTATGGCTGAGTCCCGAGGTGGGCATGGAAATGCGGCACTCACCGGGTCCAAGTTACACTGGCCTGTCGCCAAACCTTCACCCTGTGGTCAGGCTTTCCTCTGGGCAGGAGTGCCCCTAGAACAGGTCTCCAGGCATGCTGGGTTTACACTGATGCCTCCACCACAGGCTGGGGGGCCACGTACAACGGGCACGCAGTGTCAGGGGTGTGGACGGGCCCCCAACTGCACTGGCATATAAATTGCCTAAAGTTGTTAGCGGTGCGCCTTGCCTTGAACAGTCTCAAAGGGTGCTGGTCCGAACGGACAACACGGCGACTGTTGTGTACATCAACCGACAAGGAGGTCTACGCTCCCGTCGCAACTCACCCGCCACCTCACCCGCCAAGGTTCTGAGGTAACTTTGTGCCATTCACATTCCGGGTCTCCTCAACCATACGGCCAACAAGCTGTCACGAGCTACGCTCCCGGGAGAATGGAGACTCCATCCCTAGACGGTCCAGCTGATTTGGAAATGTTTCGGAGCCGCTCAGGTAGACATGTTTGCCTCTCCAGAAACCTCTCACTGCCAGTTGTTCTACTCCCTGACCGAGGGCACAGACGCACTGGCACACAGCTGGTCGTTGGGCCTGTGCAAGTATGCATTTCCCTCAGTGAGCCTTCTCGCACAGATGCTGTGCAAGGTCAGGGAGAACGAGGAGCAGGTCCTGCTTGTGGCGCCTTATTGGCCCATTCGGACCTGGTGCCCGCAACTAATGCTCCTCGCGACAACCCCTCCCTGGCAGATTCCTCTGAGGAAGGATCTACTGAGTCAGAGACGGGGGACCCTGTGGCACCCACGTCCAGACCTCTGTAAACTTCATGTCTGATCCCTGGATGAGATGCGGAGGTTATTGGTGACCTACCCCAAGAGGTAGTTGACACCATCACTTCGGCGAGAGCACCGTCTACGAGACACGCTTACGTCGACACGCTCATTGAGAAGACCCCCGGAGATGCCCCATCAGGGTCGTGCTTTCCTTTTTGCAGCAAGGGTTGGAGCGAAGGCTGTCTCCCTCTTTAGACCAATATAATCATTTGGTTTTAGCCAGGTTTCAGTCAAGCAGAGTACATCAAAACTATTATCTGTGATCATTTCATTTACAATAACTGCTTTGGGTTGAGAGTGATCAAATGTTTAGGAGCCCAAACTTTAGAAATTGTTTTTGTTCATTCATTTTACATTTTTCTGGTTTAATCACAATCAGATTTTTTCTAGATCCTGCATTAAATTTATATTTTGACCTCACTATTCGGGGAACAGACACTGTCTTTAGATTGTACAGTGCAAGTACTTCTATCATTTAAGCGGGTAGAACAAAAGTCATCAGGGCAGTTATTTGAGATTTGATTTACTAGTCATATGGAGCGTAGTGTCCTGGAGAATCAAGATGTCAGTTACTGACAAGTTAAATATTGCATGTGATTTATTGTGCAGCCCTAATATGCACCAGAGAAATATCAACTAAAACACTGAATCATACATTCTATTATTTGGTCTATTTTTTATTTTTTTTACTTTGTACGATATGATACACTAGGCCTGGGGAATTAACATTAATTATTTTGATATAATTTTTGTTTCTCTGATAGTGTATCAGTGTTAATTTTGTGAGACAGCATGGATAAACTACAACAGGTAAACATGGCGACTGTGTGGATGCTAGTGCTGGATTAACAATATTGGTTTATCGTTTTTTAATTGATACTGATATGGATTCTTAAATTTCAAGATCAGTCTTTTCATATACTCTGTTTTCTGTTGACATTTACATTTAAATGTATTAATTTGGCAGATGTTTTTAACCAAAGTGACTTACAGTTGAGGAATAAAACAAGCGATTCATCATAGGATGGCAATAAACACGAGAAGTGTCAAGTCACCTTTATTTGTAAAGCGCTTTATACAATACTGGCTGTGTCAAATAGATGGAAAATAGATTGTCGGTAATGCAAGAAGGCAAAAACAGAGCCATATTTCAGCTAAAGTCAGTTCATTGATGATGTCATCATCCAGTTCAGCTCTCTTCAACAATGTCTGTGCAATCAGTCAAGCGTCCCCAACTAAGCAAGCCAAAAAAAAAAAACTCCATCTGTGACAGAAATGGAGAAAAAACCTTGAGAGAAACCAGGCTCAGTCGGGGGCCAGTTCTCCTCTGACCAGACAAAACCAGCATGGTGTGGTTTAATTCCAGCCTGCAGCACAGGTGCAGAGGACTCGTCTGGTTCCCGTGGTCTTGTGTCGATGACTGAACTTGCTATGTGTACTTTTATTTTTAAGCCAATTATCAATCTCTCTATTTTTTCCTCCTTCTGAAAGTCATGAAAACACTATCGTGGAGTTTTTTATTTAGCTATTTGTGCAAATGGGAATTCAAAAATATACTTGATGCAGTCTCCTGTTCACTGCTATTGAAGTTTACCCAACTATGACGATGTCCATTTCTGAGAAACCCAGAAATGTGAAAAGAGTCCATAACTTACATTTTACTGGTGTATTTTATGTAAGGGGCGCTGTGTTGTTTGACGTTAAATGGACTACTTGCACTGAGCTTTGTGATGTATTTCTGTTTTCAAATAATGTGGCTATAGTTTCCAGTTTATGTTTTCAATGTTCTGAATAGCGGCCTGGTTCCCTAAACGGCACTTAAAGAGTATCAGCGAAAAGTTCCAGTAGAAGCTGACCAGAGAAAGTAGTGGCAGGTAAATATTTCACAAATAAAATCATTTTAAATAAAACAAATACATGAGCAGTGTGCTGATGCTCATGTCCTGAACACTGAGCCCTAGAGCTCCAGCACTAATAATGTGGGATGAACTTCAGACGACAGGCTTTTCTTACAGAAGAACAATTCCACACAAGCCAACCTCTGATAACAAGCACTTCATCCTCTGAAGTGCCCTAGTACTGAAAGACGTTCACAGCCGAGGCCCTAGAAGAGGCGCTGTAGCTGTTAGTCAGGTCTGCTAGGGAAATGAGCCGATGTGTTCCCATCAGGCTACTGCCTCCAGTCTAAACCGGAGGAGCGACAGAGAGAGCGGGCGTCGTAGCGCCTCTCAAATTCTGATGGTTGTCCATTACTTCAGTTCATCCGAGGAGACGTTGATGCATGTCCTCCTCTGGATAAACTGCTGGAGGGGAGGACAGAGAGAGAGCCTCTGATGATCCAGCACTACATCCACACGATCACCTCCAGATCCGAGCTGGAAAGCCAACAGATGAGGGAGTGAGACGTGAGTGCCGGTGACCCTCATTCTCCTCTTCTGTTCACATGTGAACACATTAATTAATCCTCCGTATCCATTGTATCAGAGGGGGCGACAGATGGGAACATGGGACCTCAGGAGAGGTTAAGCTCTTTCTCCTCTGTGAATGGCCCCTTCCCTCACACATCATAAGGGAAGTGAAAGAAAACGGTTTCACACTCCATGTATTATATAAATGTGACTCTATAGGATTGCATGAGAGGACAACAGACAAAGGAGTGGCGTAACTTCTTACTCTCCTTCTCTGCATTCGCTCACCTATTTACTATGGGAAAATGAGGACACTGATACTGCCTCCATACCTTGAGCACTGGAGAGGATGCCAGATAAAAGATTGGGACGAGAGTGGTGTAATCACCCAATCAAGTCTGCTGCATTACATTACTTGCACACCGTAGCACCGGCCCGCTGTCGTTTTGCTATTTAATAGAAATAAAAACCACACTGGCGCAACACATATAGAGCAGTGATCATCTCTGAACCCAGTTTAGACTGATGGGTGTGAATCTGATGTCACTTCCTCTTCTTTCTGTAAGTGAGCTGCTGCATGCCATTAAACTCCTTTCAGTTAACAATAGAATAAGTTCAGCCTGTTTAATAAACTGAAGTTAAACCCTGTTTTTAATTAAATCAATCAAACAATTTACACTTACTAACATTCATTTGAATTCAATTTATTTAAAATTTATATAAAGGTAAGTTAATCTGCAGCACATTACTATAACTTCCACAAGTCCCCCTTTTAAAACTTCTCTTCTGTTACGGTCACTGATTTTATATATAAAATGTATATATTATATTTGGCACACATTAGTTTTTCAAATATCAAATATATGAGGGCTGATTAGGGCTTAAAGCAGTGAAATGACTTGCTGCTACAAAGAAATGTATAAATAAAGCAAACTTCTTGAAGTTCGATTTCAAGAGTCTGTTTGTGTCAGTGTCACAGTTACAGTGATACTATAGTCTCACGTTCAGATGGCATGAACACACTCTGTTGGATAAACATATAGAGGGCGGAGCTGACATCAGCTCAATCTGATTGGCTGATCACCATACACAGCTTCTAGGTCCTTGTGTCTGAATAGGCGGGACTTGGCCAGAATTACAGTCATGGCCAAAAGTTTTGGCAGAGACATAAATCAGATGCAGATGTAGAGAGATCAGATGCATTTTAAATAAACTGTTTATATTTTAAACTGTCTTTTGATGCTGACACAAAATGACCAGCTAACATTAGTTAACTATTCATATCAGCAGCACATGTGAAAGTGTGAATGAGTACTAGTCAGGTGAAATCACTATCATACTAAATAGATTGTAAGAGCAGACTGATTGCTATAAAAGGAGGGAAGAAGCACTTCCAATCATTGTGTTCTTGTTAGCAATGGTTACCTCCAAAGAAACATGTGCAGCCATCATCGGTTTGCATCAAAATGGCCTCACATGCAAGGAAATTATTGCATCTGAAAGAACCATTTAACGGATCATCAAGAACTTCAAGGAGAGAAGTTCGACTGAAGTGAAGAAGTCTTCAGGACGTCCCAGAGTGTCCAGCAAGAACCAGGACCATCTCCTCCTGAGGATTCAGCTACAGAACAGGACCGTCTCCTCCTGAGGAGTCCGCTACAGAACAGGACCGTCGCCTCCTGAGGAGTCAGCTGCAGAACAGGATCGTCTTCTCCTGAGGAGTCAGCTACGGAATCGTGTCACCAGCAGTGCAGAGCTTGCTCAGGAATGGCAGTAGGTTGGTGTGAGAGCATCTGCACGCACAGTGAGGCCAAGACTTTTGGACAATGGCCTGGTGTCAAGAAGGGCAGCAAAGAAGCCACTTCTCTCCAAGAAAAACCTCAAGGACAGACTGAAATTCTGCAGGAAGTACAAGGATTGGACAGCAGAAGACTGGTGCAAAGTTATTTTATCTGATGAATCTCCCTTCCGACTGGGACATCTGGAAAATCGATTGTTCGGAGAAGAAAAGGTGAACGCCACCATGAGTCCTGTGTTGTGCCAACAGTGAGGCATCCTGAGACCATCCATGTGTGGGGTTGCTTTTCAACCAAGGGTGTGGGCTCTCTCATAATTCTGCCCAAAAACACTGCCAGGAATAAAGAATGGTAATGGTAAAAGAATGGTATCAAAACGTCCTGCAAGAGCGATTTCTTCCAGCGATCCATGAGCAATTTGGTGATGATCCGTGAATTTTCCAGCATGATGGAGCACCATGTCACAAAGAAAGAGTGATAAAGAAGTGGCTTGAAGATCATTACATTGAAATTTTGTATCCGTGGCCAGGCAACTCCCCGGGTCTCAGTCCCATAGAGAACCTGTGGTCTGTCCTCAAAAGGCAAGTGGACGAGCAGAAGCCCACAAATTGTGATCAACTCAGAGAACTAATAAGGCAAGAATGGATCGCCATCAGTCAGGATTTGGCCCAGAAGCTAATATCCAGCATGCCAGAG
>NW_015506625.1:65600-77842 GCF_001515645.1 Sinocyclocheilus grahami
CCAAAAAAAAAAAAAAAAAGGCAAAAAAAAAAAAACCGGTAATATTGTGAAATATTATTACTGCTATAGCTCACCTTTGACTTTAATGGAGTCCGCTCTTGCCGAGGGCAAAGTTGCCATTATTTTATTCCTCATGCAATTAAGAGACGGAGACGTCTTGGGGGGTTGTGAAGAGGGAATCGTAGGAAACACGGGGAGCGGGGTCTTTTGCATAACCAGAGGGGTCAGAGGATTGTATGTAGGCTGAGGAAGTGATGTCCATGGCATTGGCTGGATGGTTGGTTGTGAAGCAGTGGTCATGGTTGGCTGATGATATGGGGGATGATGGTATGGCATGGGGTACTGAGAACAGAATCTCTCAGGATAAGGGGGACAGGATACAGGATACGGTGAATATTGTGGAGGGGGTATCATTGGGTATTGAGGTACGGTCTCTTTGTGTGTTTGTGGTATTTGATCCACAGGTAGAGACAGATGTGTTTGAACAGAAGGTTCAGGAGCATCAAAAAGAGGTGCTGGATGAAGGGGATATATGGGATAAATGTGAGCAGGTGGCAGTGATTTATGGTATGGATGAGAATGAAGGTAAGGAAGAAAGGGAATCAGGGGGTGAGGAAAGGGACAAGAGAGGGTGAACTGCTTTCCATCCAAAATCACAACGAGGAGGTTTTCTTTTTCCTACAGAAAGACAAGTGAAACTTCATGAACTGAAACACGGCTCCATATCTCCTCAAAGCAAGCAGTGGACCTTGTGTGACATTGAGGACACTAATTGTTCCTTTAGTGATTTTAGTATAGATATGAAAACTAATTTGAGGTGACAACCATGAACTGTGATACAGTAGAACATAACTGAGAAGAATATGAACCGTTTCAATGACTGTTGTATATTTCCAGACAATCAAGTTGGCTGTAACTGCCCATAATATTGTGCTATTATAAAGTATCTTACAGTCATGGCCAAAAGTTTTGGCAGAGACATAAATCAGATGCAGATGTAGAGAGATCAGATGCATTTTAAATAAACTGTTTATATTTTAAACTGTCTTTTGATGCTGACACAAAATGACCAGCTAACATTAGTTAACTATTCATATCAGCAGCACATGTGAAAGTGTGAATGAGTACTAGTCAGGTGAAATCACTATCATACTAAATAGATTGTAAGAGCAGACTGATTGCTATAAAAGGAGGGAAGAAGCACTTCCAATCATTGTGTTCTTGTTAGCAATGGTTACCTCCAAAGAAACATGTGCAGCCATCATCGGTTTGCATCAAAATGGCCTCACATGCAAGGAAATTATTGCATCTGAAAGAACCATTTAACGGATCATCAAGAACTTCAAGGAGAGAAGTTCGACTGAAGTGAAGAAGTCTTCAGGACGTCCCAGAGTGTCCAGCAAGAACCAGGACCATCTCCTCCTGAGGATTCAGCTACAGAACAGGACCGTCTCCTCCTGAGGAGTCAGCTACGGAACAGGACCGTCTCCTCCTGAGGAGTCCGCTACAGAACAGGACCGTCTCCTCCTGAGGAGTCCGCTACAGAACAGGACCGTCGCCTCCTGAGGAGTCAGCTGCAGAACAGGATCGTCTTCTCCTGAGGAGTCAGCTACGGAATCGTGTCACCAGCAGTGCAGAGCTTGCTCAGGAATGGCAGTAGGTTGGTGTGAGAGCATCTGCACGCACAGTGAGGCCAAGACTTTTGGACAATGGCCTGGTGTCAAGAAGGGCAGCAAAGAAGCCACTTCTCTCCAAGAAAAACCTCAAGGACAGACTGAAATTCTGCAGGAAGTACAAGGATTGGACAGCAGAAGACTGGTGCAAAGTTATTTTATCTGATGAATCTCCCTTCCGACTGGGACATAAATCGATTGGTCGGAGAGGAGAAGAAAAGGTGAACGCCACCATGAGTCCTGTGTTGTGCCAACAGTGAGGCATCCTGAGACCATCCATGTGTGGGGTTGCTTTTCAACCAAGGGTGTGGGCTCTCTCATAATTCTGCCCAAAAATGGATGAATGGTAAAAGAATGGTATCAAAACGTCCTGCAAGAGCGATTTCTTCCAGCGATCCATGAGCAATTTGGTGATGATCCGTGAATTTTCCAGCATGATGGAGCACCATGTCACAAAGAAAGAGTGATAAAGAAGTGGCTTGAAGATCATTACATTGAAATTTTGTATCCGTGGCCAGGCAACTCCCCGGGTCTCAGTCCCATAGAGAACCTGTGGTCTGTCCTCAAAAGGCAAGTGGACGAGCAGAAGCCCACAAATTGTGATCAACTCCGAGAACTAATAAGGCAAGAATAGATCACCATCAGTCAGGATTTGGCCCAGAAGCTAATATCCAGCATGCCAGAGCGAATTGCAGAGGTTATGAAGAACAAGGGTCAACACTTTTTTTTGCCAATAAAAGCCTTCAAAACATATGATATGCTTATCATTGTTTTTCAGTATACCATAGAAATATGTGGACAAATAATCTACAAATACTGAAGCAGCAAACTTTGCAAAACACAAAAGTTATGTCACTGCCAAAACTTTTGGCCATGACTATAGATGTGCATCAGACTTTGCCTGTATAGCGTTTACTGTAATGTTATATTGTATTAACACACAGTATGTGTAATGTGATCAAAAATGTTTAAAATCAAACAAACTTTATACTTGCATTTATCAAAGTGGATTTCTGAACTAACCACAATAAAGTTATATGAATTATGAACATGAATTAATAATTTCATTATTTTATTATCTTTTCTGCTTTACTTCACAGTTTAACACATTCTCACATTATGATCTCATGAGAGGGAATCACCACATTTGTAACAAATATCTCAGGAAATGTGAATTAAACCCAACTCAAGAAAATTTGTAGCAATCATCCAAAAAATTTAAAATAAAAATAATAAAAAAGCTAAAACACAAGAATGAACAGACAAGATACAAGAATCATCAAAGCAGCTTCATCACACAGAACAGATTATTACACTGTAAAAAAAAATGTATCATGGGTCTTGTAATTTTCATTAAAAAAATTAAAGTGATAATTAAAAATAGTGTATATAACTTATTAAATAAATTGTGGTTCAGTGTTGTATAGAAAATATTGAGAACATTTCACTAATAAAACCAAGAGATATGTTTTCCTAATTTTTTTAAAGGAAACTTAAGCCATTTTGAGGCTTGAATTAAGGAACTGATTAAGCTGATAAAATTAGGAAGAAAGAGACTGCTGCTGAAACATGCTGAGAGATGCACAGACTCTGGTAATTCACACATGCTTAATCTCTCTCGCTCTCTCTCATAACTGCATTAATAATTGCATTAGTCTGACGCTTCGTGCCGTGGCCGCATCACCACCTCGGATCATTATTTTCTAATGATTCAAAAGCCTGTCGTCAATTATTCCTTACTTAAATAAAACCATTTTAATCCTGATAGTATGGGGGGAAAGTGCTGCATTCATACAAATCGTGAACATGCGGGGGGGGCCAGAGCCAGCCCGAACGGTAGCACTTTGAATTCTTACATTGGGTTAAATTGGGTTGATCTAGTTAAGGAAGTTAGAAGTAGTGAAGAGTTTGGATTTACTGGTGGTTCTCGGCAATTCATAGTTGTGAAATTTAAGTTTTTAATTTTTTCCTAATTGGACGATATTTCTAATCATGATGTTTAATTTAGTTTGCTTTATGTTTTCTCTACACAAGGTACAGGTGATTTTCCACACTGTGTAGAAGGAAATGGCAGAGACCATTGGGGTTAAATTTGTTTCTTTGAACTGTAGGGGGCTACATAATCTTTATAAAATCAAACAATTGATGTCTAGGTTAAAACAACTACAGTCTAAAATTGTTTTTCTTTAAGAAACACACTTAATGCCCAAAGACATATGTAGAATACATAATAGGTGGCCTGGTCAGGCATTTGAAGCTTCATTTAGTTCAAGCAAGAGGCTTAATCACAATGATTCACAAATCAATTCCATTTCAGATGGATATAGGATAATGCAGGATCCTTCAGGTAGAAACCTAATTGTTTAAGGGACGTTATTAACTAAACCTGTAATGTAGGAGGCGTGATGACGGAGTTGAGGATCCAAATACAAGGCTTTTATTATAGAGCGTAGTAAAACAGGCAGGGTCAAGCACCAGCAAACAGTAATATCCAAGGTAGAGACCTGCGCTCCCGCGGGAGTACCGCGGGACCCAACGCAACAGGGCATGGGACAACTCTTGATGGGCGAGTGCGGGCGGGAAGATACTCGTGTGTGCAGGATGCGGGAGAGTAAAATTATTTGCGGGACTCCCGCAAAATAGAAATAATCTAAGCATAAAGTGTCTAAAATATATAAATTGTTATTTATCTGTTGCACAAAAGCAAAAAGAACAAATCGAGCGCAGCGTTCAGTCAGGCCACGTAGGCATAGTGCTGCGACCAGCTGACGTGGTCAGATGTCAAATCGCTCCAATCACTACCATTCTCCTATTAGACACACATATATACATGGCATTACTGCTCGGTAAGTATGCTCAAACTGCTCACAACCCTCCCTCCCTCCCCATTATAAGCATGAGCATATTACTGTGCACCTTCTGGTTGTCGTCTACTTTTGTTTCAGATCACTAAGGCTTTCAAGTCCCGGCTGGCATGGACCTCACTGCTGAGAGACACTCATCCTCATAACCAAGCTACAGTATAGACGTCCCACTGCCACATCTACATGATTAGCACTGTTCGCTTTTAAAGACATTACTAAGTGTCTTAATTGTCTATGTATTTCCAAGCTGATGGTTCCGGGGGGTTAATGTTGAAGCTCTTGTATATTCAATTAATTTTGGAGCAAAAACCCCATAAGGAACCATACCACCAAAGGCAAGGCAAGGCAAGGCAAGTTTATTTGTATAGCACATTTCATACACAATGGTAATTCAAAGTGCTTTACATAAAATAAAAACAATAATCACAACAATAAAACAAGGAATTTAAAAACTTTGAAAATAATTTTTTTTAAATTTGATTTAAGAGGTTTAAAATGAATTTAAGAAGACGATTACACATATAATATAGTGCAATCAGTTCGGACATCGCACAGTGCTCATTCAATAAATGTCCTGCAAACACTCATGAAAGTGAAGTTAGGAGGGGCTGTTTCATTGAGGACCGTTAAGATGAAACCAAAGATAAATTGTGTTTCATTATACTCAAGTAACTTGCCAAAGTGGTCCTGTCTGAACTTATATTAACATTAAAATGATTGACATGTGCAAGCTAGGCATAGTTTCTATTTATAACACGTGTTTAATAGCCAATCACAGACTCAGCTGATGATTTCTGGAACGCGACGGCCAATCAGAGGTGATTAAGTTAGAATCTACTCACCGCAGTGCTGAAATTCCGTGCTCACGAATCCTCTCATTTTGACACAAGTGTGGAGATTGTGAAAGATTCATTGTGCGTACATTTATTGTGTTATAACAGAGCTTTATGAGATAGAGATTAACTGAGATGTCAGCTTTTAGTGATAATAAAAGGAAGTGCTGCTCGCATTCTGCCATGCCAAACCATGCATGCAGCAGCACATGCTTGCTTTTCTGTTAAAAATAACTGGTTTGTAAATGTTGATGCTTGGCCTAAATAACAAATATTTTATCGGGAGTGTTTATGCTGGGATGTTGTGGAGCTTAGGAGATGTTACAGAACCATTTCATGTAAATTTCTTCGATGTACTGAAAACAAATCTATATAGATTACTTTTATGCGGGCTTTTGGGGTCGGGAGCGGGACAAAACATGAATGTCGTGGGCAGGAGCTGGACCAGATAAGATATATTTCTGCGGGAGCGGGCGGTCTCTAATCCAAGGCACAGGCAAAAGGACAGGCAAAGATCAGGGAAGGCAGCAAACAATCAAAAAACAGGTAAACAGTCCAAGATCAAAACACAAAGACCAGGCAAGAAAACAAGGAACTGGGAAATAACGGGAAAACACAGAAACTGGGAGTATGCTACAGGCTATAATCATCAGCGATGTGTTTCTTCTTCTTCTTAAGCATTTCTGGGGGTTGGCAAACCAGCTAATAGGCGCTTTACCGCCACCTGCTGGACTGGAGTGTGGATCAAAAGTCTGGCTGAGAAAGATAACAGGAGAAAGAGAAAAGAAAATAAATAAATAAATACCCACTATTCTCTGATCTTCATATTCGTTCTAGTAGACCGGTCTCTTTCAGACATGAAATTAACTGTACATATGTTTTCCTTAGTACTGCTCCAAGTAAATTTTCCAAAGTAAATTTAAGTTTATATTTTTCAAATACTTCTTTTAATATTATTCTCTTATTTTCATATGCATGACGTTCTATTATTATATGTTTTACTGATTCAGGTTGGTTACAATGTATACATAAACCATTTGTGTGTTTACCTATTAAATGCAGAGTCTTATTGAGCCCTGTATGTCTTATTCTGAGACGAGTATGCTTCCTCCCTCCAATTTTTACCCATTTCTCTTCCTACACCGACTTTGCTTTCTTTCTGTATCATTAATATCCCAGTATTCCTGCCATAGATTTTGTGTATGTACCTTTATTATAGTCTTGGCTTCAGCTTTACTTAATTTAACCTGTAGATCTATTGTTTGGGATTTGAAAGATTGTTTTGCTAAAAGATCTACCTCTTCGTTTCCTTTCACACCTACATGCACAGGAACCCAGATAAATTATACATTCATACCATTATTATGTAATCTAAGGATTATTTAATATATTTCATTTAAAATGTCAAGTCTACATGATTTCCCAGATCCAATACTTATGAGAGCAGATAAACTATCAGATGCTACTACTACATTGTTTTTCATTCTTCATTCTATCCACTGTAAACCTAATATTATTAATACCAATTCTACTGTATACACTGATAAGTAAACTGTTGTTCTCTTTTCAATATTTTCCTCGCGTTGTGGGATATATACTGCAGCACCTGTGCAACCATTTTCAGGGTTCTTTAAACCATCTGTAAATAAAACTATTTTATTGGTGAAATGCAGCTCCGTATAGTTAACTATACACCAGACAGGGATAAATTTGATTTTCTTTTTATTTAATTAATGGCATTATAAACGTCCAAGGGGGAACTTCAGAGTATGGATCTGTTGGACAATATTGTATAGTATGTAAACATGCCTTCCTTGCTTTTGCATTTCCTATCCATCCAAAACTCCTAAAATTTGATTTAAGTTCCCAACACACTTGTACTATTGCCTTTGTAGGATGTAACTCACTATGCCCTTTTATGTTAACCCAGCATGCAAGCATAAGTTTCAGTCTTCTCATGCTTAGAGACATCTCCCCAATTTCTACCTGTAAAACCACTCAGCGATGCGGCGGGGTTCATCTTTTATAGATTTGATACTAAGATGGCGCCGCAGACAGCAGCCGCAGTGTTTGGCTCTCCAGTGTTTGTACTGTTTTTGTTAGTTTTTCCTGTTTTTTGTTTCTCAAACACGATCAGTTTTACCAGGGATGAGCTGCTGAACATTCGGCAGAACACACCACACAATCTTCTACCGGATTTCGTTTATTCGGACGTTTTGCTGAACGTTGTACTTGGTGGAGCTGCTGCGCTGATCAAGCGCTTCAGGACGCGCAGACGGGGGAAGCGAGCCGGCGCGCTCGTGAAGCTCAGGAAGCGCGGATTTCCTTCTAATGTGAGGCAGCTGTGAACTGGTAATGAGTGTTGATGAGTCTGGGCAAAGGATTGTGGGAAATGGAGTCCTGGGTGAATGACAAAAGTCAGGGATAGAGTGCCCTCTGGTGGAGCTCATGGGCACTCCAGTGGGTGATCATGACAAATCCATTGAATCTTGTTAATGTTTATGGCCCTAAATAACTTCCCACTCATGCCCATTGCTGTCATCATAACCTTCACATTCTTTCTGATTTGAGTGATCCATCTGTATCAAGCTAGTTAAATATGTTTAACATGTGAATTCTTGATAAATATATTATGGGTTGTTGGCATGAATTGTGCTCATGATGGATTGGTAGTGGAGCACTCTTGGGGCAAGAGAAAACCATGACGCTCTGACTTTTTAAAAAATCCACTCCTCACTCTATTCAAAATCACACCGCTCCACTCCCCCTCCGCTCCGCTCACATACTCTGGTGTCAACATGCTGAGGGTATTTGTTACAAATCTTTCTTACCATTATTTATACTTGGAAGAATTTACATCACATTATTTATTTTCTTTTCCAAATTTCTAGATATCAGCATATATTTTAATGAAGTAGCAGAATAATGTTAGGACTAGTGTTGGGAATAAAAAGATTTTGTAAATTAGTGTCAGTTACTTTATGAAAGAGGAACCTGCCCTTAGTGTAAAAAAAGATCCACATGTAAATCAAGACACTGTGCTGTGTGTTTAAGTGCAGGAAGTCCTTCACTGCAGATTATGAACTGGAAGAGTGCCAGAAGATTCACACTGAAGTATTCACACAGCGAATAGAGATGCAATCTATCAGAGACCCTGGAAACATAGGAAAGGAGTCACACTGGAGCTAGTTTCATCAATTATATAGTACACAGGCATGATCACAGTGACTAGATCATCTTCAGATCTGGCAGTGTGACACCACACGTGATACGATAGTCATTTCTTCTGTCCTTATCAGCTGCAACGAGAGACACAACAAAGACAAATAGTGTGAGGTTCAGATCAACTCAAAGACGGAGTTCCTCTCCAAATAACAATATCTAGGCTTTATTCTTGCATGGCACTTTGTTTTATTATATGAATAATGTGAATATGCTTTATTTTTGTCATGTGTAGTTTGCATTAAAGTGAGAAGATGGATCTATTTGCAGCAGTATCATATTTATTAAACAGAAACCCTCAAAACCAAACACTCCAATAAATAACAGAACAACTGGTATAACACGATAAGGGCTGACAAAGAACTGAAAGAACCAGAGCTTAAATACACTGAACAAACTAAGAAAATGAGACATACCTGACCAAACTAATCAATCAAATGAAAAACCAAGGTAACTGATGAACACTGGAAGGTCAGTGAAAACAAAGAAACAACTGAAATAACACACAAACCCCATCCTAAACAGAACAGAATTAAGACATTTCTCCCCCATCAAAAAGACACGACTACGCACCTTAAACGATTGTAATAAGTCCAACAGAGGAGGGCAGGATGGGATTTAGGTGGTGAACACAACCAGAATACCAAAGAGGAAGGGCCACGTCAGAGTCAGCATCAGAATCCAGGGCAGAGAAAATGGTGGGAGGAGTCAGGGTGGAAACCCGAGCAGAAGTGCCAGGATGCAAACCCATGGCAGAGTCAACAGTGGGAGGAGCCATAGGGGAGCCTCTGTAGGCGAGACCTTGGGGACTCTAGTATGAGATAGAACTGAGATACTGAAGGGACTAGACGACAACAGAGGTTCTGGAGGGCAGGGCAGAACTGCAGTGACAAGCAGCAGAGGTGGAGCCAGGGTGTCGGAGGATCAAGGCAGAGTGACCGAGGACCCTAATGGAGGGAAGAAAGAGCCAGACTGAGCTGGAGAGGTGATCGAGAGGTGATCCCCGGTGGGATGAGGAAGCACAGTGGAACTGAGGGGGGATGGTAATGGGTGGAGTTAAAGTAAAGCCAACTGTTCGACAGGCCAAGGTAGAGTATAGAAACTGACACCCCTTGGCTGAGATGGCGAACTTGAAGCACAAGGTGAACTGGAGCAGAGCCGAGAGCCGGCATAGGAAAAGCTGAAGGGCTGAGACTAGCTAATGAAGACAGGGCTGAAGCACTGGGTAGTGCAGTCAGGGGTTCACAAAAACAGTCTAAAAATGGCCTCCCTGGTCAATGCAAAACATGCAGAAAACTCAGGAGTGACCTCTTTGGCCAAAACAGAACAGGTAGAGAACTCAAGAATGGCCCTCTTGGCTGATGCAGTCAGGGATGGCTTCTCAAGCTGACTCGAAAAAGACGGGGGTGGTAGGGGGAGGCAATGCAGGAACAAAATTTCTAAACATTCAGTGCAGACTGAGGAAACAACAGTCACGGTGTAAGGAAACAAAACAGGCTGGACACACTCAAAGTCAACAAGTGCTCCTTCCTCATCTGCTGTAGAGGGGGTTTGACTTCAAGTCATCCCCTCATACTCCACCGGTAAATCCACAGGAATGGGTGATGATGCCAGCTCATGGACCTGGTCAAATGTGGTTGGCTTGGGCTCCAGGGTGATCTCTAGTTCAGGCATAAGCTCTGGCTCCTCTATTGCGGCAGGCACAGGCTCATCGTCTGCAGCGGGCTCAGGCATCACAGGCTCTGGACTGGTGGAAGTGGCTGGGGTGATGGTTTTTGCCTTGCTCTCTTAGAATTTGAAGGGGGAACTGTTGTGGAGAAGTACCCAGTCCACATACTCCTTAAATGTCCCTCAAGGTCTGTCTCTAGGCAGGTGCATTCTAGTCTCGGCATTTAGGCCTGCCTGTGAAAACAAGGAGGCTGTCATCATTGTAGTGTATAAGATGGTATGAATCCATAAATACCTGTGTATGTCACTCGAGGGACTGGTCCCCTGTGAGAGGAGGAGAATTTGTACCTCTATATATTTCAGTCCAAGAAAATGAATTTTCTTGCCCCTGAAATACATTTAGACATATATGTTGGTATATGAAGGTTTAAACTAAATATATTTTCTTTTTCAAAAATATATTTCATTGAGCTTCACTGTTTTCAACAAATCTTTAACATATTTATCCAAAATTACCATATGGTTTATGAGTAGTTTATCTACCTGGAATCTCTTGCCAACCAATAATTAGTGCTGCTGCTTCAAATTTGTTGAAATGGTAACACTTTATAATACATTTCATTAATAAATAATTAATCAACTTTTATGATCACCAGCTGGAGTGCCCATGAGCTCCTCCAGAGGACACTCCACCCCAGACTGTTGTCACTCCCTCACTAACTACATTCCCCATAATCCTTTGCCTGGACTCTTAAACACTGATTGCATTCACCTGTGTCTTGTTACCTCCATCAGTCTCACCTTCTTTAAAACCTAGTTTTTCATTTCCCTAGTTCCTGTGTCATGTTTCCTAGTTCCTTGTTTTCTTGCCTTGCCTTGCTCTTGCTCTTTACCTTGGACTGTTTATCTTGATTCTGATTGTTTGCTGCCTGCCCTGACCTTCGCCTGTTTTGTGGATCAGGGTGGGTATCACCCTGAATTATACCTGTTTGCTGGTGTGTGACCCTGCCTGTTTGACCACTCTGTTGAATAAAGCCTTTACTTGGATCCACTTCTGCTTTTTCACGCCTCCCAACGTTACAGAGTATTGAGCCACACCCAGATCCAGCGGCTTTATCGCGCGTCCCAGTCTTATCATGGACCCAGCACTCAGGTTAGTTTGCTTCCGTCAGCGAATGCGTTCCCTCGAGGACCATATTCAAGATTTTCTGGACATTGCTTACTTCTCTACTTCTCTGAAATTCTTGTTGATTGACATTTTCTGTTATGGACTAAATTAGCCTTTAAAAACCGTACTCTCCCGTGATGTCGTGATGTTTCACTATGTCAGTTTTTGGATTATGCCCTGTTGCTAACTGGTTCCCCATTCACTGTGGGAGAGGTGGAGGATGTTAAGACCCCTAAGAGGTTTTTTTTGTGTGTGGGGCAAGCTGCGCCATGTGGTTCACTGGGATCACCACCAAGTCCAATAATTACGGTCGCTACTCCTGTGCTCTCAGCACTCCCAAGTCCAGTGGCTGTCACAACACAGCCTCTTCCCAAGATGGCCACCAACCCAGAGTCTCTCCACAAGATGGCTGTGGTTCCAGAGTCTCGTCCAGTCATGGCCGCTATTACAGAGTCTCTTCACGTCATGTCGACCATGCCCAGTGCCTCAAGGTCAGTCCCAAGGTGTCAGAGACTGGAATCCAGTGTGGAGGATCCACCACTGATGTCGGTGCGAGCAGCAGGCATCCCAATGGCCTCAGAATGAGCCATCACAGAGACTGTTCCCCTAGGCTCAGTGCTCCCCGTAATAGAGGTCGCCATCCTGTGTTTGGGCTACTCACTGCTGTTACTCCTCCTGAGGCCGCTCCAGTCCACGAGTCCATGCCAGAGCCTGCTCCAGTCCTCGAAACATCTCCAGAGCCAGCTCCAGTCCTTGAGTCCGCTCCAGTTCCCTCATCATGGCCAGTAGTGCCATTCCCTGTTCCAATGACTCC
>NW_015506625.1:78007-84098 GCF_001515645.1 Sinocyclocheilus grahami
CAGAGTCAGCATCAGAATCCAGGGCAGAGAAAATGGTGGGAGGAGTCAGGGTGGAAACCCGAGCAGAAGGGCCAGGATGCAAACCCATGGCAGAGTCAACAGTGAGAGGAGCCATAGGGGAACCTCTGCAGGTGAGACCTTGGGGACTCTAGTATGAGATAGAACTGAGATACTGAAGGGACTAGACGACAACAGAGGTTCTGGAGGGCAGGGCAGAACTGCAGTGACAAGCAGCAGAGGTGGAGCCAGGGTGTCGGAGGATCAAGGCAGAGTGACCGAGGACCCTAATGGAGGGAAGAAAGAGCCAGACTGAGCTGGAGAGGTGATCGAGAGGTGATCCCCGGTGGGATGAGGAAGCACAGTGGAACTGAGGGGGGATGGTAACGGGTGGAGTTAAGGCAAAGCCAACTGTTCGACAGGCCGAGGTAGAGTATAGAAACTGACACCCCTTGGCTGAGATGGCGAACTTGAAGCACAAGGTGAACTGGAGCAGAGCCGAGAGCCGGCATAGGAAAAGCTGAAGGGCTGAGACTAGCTAATGAAGACAGGGCTGAAGCACTGGGTAGTGCAGTCAGGGGTTCACAAAAACAGTCTAAAAATGGCCTCCCTGGTCAATGCAAAACATGCAGAAAACTCAGGAGTGACCTCTTTGGCCAAAACAGAACAGGTAGAGAACTCAAGAATGGCCCTCTTGGCTGATGCAGTCAGGGATGGCTTCTCAAGCTGACTCGAAAAAGACGGGGGTGGTAGGGGGAGGCAATGCAGGAACAAAATTTCTAAACATTCAGTGCAGACTGAGGAAACAACAGTCACGGTGTAAGGAAACAAAACAGGCTGGACACACTCAAAGTCAACAAGTGCTCCTTCCTCATCTGCTGTAGAGGGGGTTTGACTTCAAGTCATCCCCTCATACTCCACCGGTAAATCCACAGGAATGGGTGATGATGCCAGCTCATGGACCTGGTCAAATGTGGTTGGCTTGGGCTCCAGGGTGATCTCTAGTTCAGGCATAAGCTCTGGCTCCTCTATTGCGGCAGGCACAGGCTCATCGTCTGCAGCGGGCTCAGGCATCACAGGCTCTGGACTGGTGGAAGTGGCTGGGGTGATGGTTTTTGCCTTGCTCTCTTAGAATTTGAAGGGGGAACTGTTGTGGAGAAGTACCCAGTCCACATACTCCTTAAATGTCCCTCAAGGTCTGTCTCTAGGCAGGTGCATTCTAGTCTCGGCATTTAGGCCTGCCTGTGAAAACAAGGAGGCTGTCATCATTGTAGTGTATAAGATGGTATGAATCCATAAATACCTGTGTATGTCACTCGAGGGACTGGTCCCCTGTGAGAGGAGGAGAATTTGTACCTCTATATATTTCAGTCCAAGAAAATGAATTTTCTTGCCCCTGAAATACATTTAGACATATATGTTGGTATATGAAGGTTTAAACTAAATATATTTTCTTTTTCAAAAATATATTTCATTGAGCTTCACTGTTTTCAACAAATCTTTAACATATTTATCCAAAATTACCATATGGTTTATGAGTAGTTTATCTACCTGGAATCTCTTGCCAACCAATAATTAGTGCTGCTGCTTCAAATTTGTTGAAATGGTAACACTTTATAATACATTTCATTAATAAATAATTAATCAACTTTTATGATCACCAGCTGGAGTGCCCATGAGCTCCTCCAGAGGACACTCCACCCCAGACTGTTGTCACTCCCTCACTAACTACATTCCCCATAATCCTTTGCCTGGACTCTTAAACACTGATTGCATTCACCTGTGTCTTGTTACCTCCATCAGTCTCACCTTCTTTAAAACCTAGTTTTTCATTTCCCTAGTTCCTGTGTCATGTTTCCTAGTTCCTTGTTTTCTTGCCTTGCCTTGCTCTTGCTCTTTACCTTGGACTGTTTATCTTGATTCTGATTGTTTGCTGCCTGCCCTGACCTTCGCCTGTTTTGTGGATCAGGGTGGGTATCACCCTGAATTATACCTGTTTGCTGGTGTGTGACCCTGCCTGTTTGACCACTCTGTTGAATAAAGCCTTTACTTGGATCCACTTCTGCTTTTTCACGCCTCCCAACGTTACAGAGTATTGAGCCACACCCAGATCCAGCGGCTTTATCGCGCGTCCCAGTCTTATCATGGACCCAGCACTCAGGTTAGTTTGCTTCCGTCAGCGAATGCGTTCCCTCGAGGACCATATTCAAGATTTTCTGGACATTGCTTACTTCTCTGATCTCCCGGAATTCTTGTTGATTGACATTTTCTGTTATGGACTAAATTAGCCTTTAAAAACCGTACTCTCCCGTGATGTTCTCGAGGGTCACTATGTCAGTTTTTGGATTATGCCCTGTTGCTAACTGGTTCCCCATTCACTGTGGGAGAGGTGGAGGATGTTAAGACCCCTAAGAGGTTTTTTTTGTGTGTGGGGCAAGCTGCGCCATGTGGTTCACTGGGATCACCACCAAGTCCAATAATTACGGTCGCTACTCCTGTGCTCTCAGCACTCCCAAGTCCAGTGGCTGTCACAACACAGCCTCTTCCCAAGATGGCCACCAACCCAGAGTCTCTCCACAAGATGGCTGTGGTTCCAGAGTCTCGTCCAGTCATGGCCGCTATTACAGAGTCTCTTCACGTCATGTCGACCATGCCCAGTGCCTCAAGGTCAGTCCCAAGGTGTCAGAGACTGGAATCCAGTGTGGAGGATCCACCACTGATGTCGGTGCGAGCAGCAGGCATCCCAATGGCCTCAGAATGAGCCATCACAGAGACTGTTCCCCTAGGCTCAGTGCTCCCCGTAATAGAGGTCGCCATCCTGTGTTTGGGCTACTCACTGCTGTTACTCCTCCTGAGGCCGCTCCAGTCCACGAGTCCATGCCAGAGCCTGCTCCAGTCCTCGAAACATCTCCAGAGCCAGCTCCAGTCCTTGAGTCCGCTCCAGTTCCCTCATCATGGCCAGTAGTGCCATTCCCTGTTCCAATGACTCCAGTTCCCTCGTCATGGCCAGTAGTGCCATTCCCTGTTCCAATGACTCCCGTTCCCTCGTCACGGCCAGGAGTGCCGTTCCCTGTTCCAATGACTCCAGTTCCCTCATCACAGCCAGGAGTGCCGTTTCCTGTTCCAATGACTCTAGTGAGTCCAGCTCCTCCCGAAATGATGGCATCTGCTGCAGAACCTCCCAAAGAGACGGTGTCCGCTCCAGCTTCTCCCGAGGTGGTGGCTTGTGCTGCAGAACCTCCAGAGGCAGCAGCGTCTGTCTTTGAACTCTTTGTCAGTCCAGCTGTGGCCAAAGAGGTTGCCTGTGA
The DNA here is from genome assembly GCF_001515645.1 of Sinocyclocheilus grahami. Taxonomy (NCBI): domain Eukaryota; kingdom Metazoa; phylum Chordata; class Actinopteri; order Cypriniformes; family Cyprinidae; genus Sinocyclocheilus; species Sinocyclocheilus grahami. The sequence goes on from NW_015506625.1 coordinate 81,313, forward strand.
ACCCTCTGATTGTCCTGTCACGGCCAAGGAGGCTGTCTCTGAACTTTCAGCCTGTCCAGCCACGGCCAAGGAGGCCGTTTATGAACTCTCTGCATGTCCTTTTTCGGCCACAGAGGCCATTGATAACCTCTCTGTGCTCTTTATTCCACCAGTCCAGCCTGATCTGCCGTGGTGGTTCCCTGCTCCATCAGCTCCACCCTAGTGGTCATCTGCTCTACCGTGGGGATCTTCGGTCCCATCTGCTCTGCCCTGGTGGTCTTCTGCAACGCCCTGGTGGTTACATTTATATAGCACTTTTCTGGGCCCTCAAAGCGCTTTACATAGAAGGGGGAATCTCCTCAGGCCACCACCAGTGTGCAGCATCCACCTGGACAATGTGACAGCAGCCATATTGCGCCAGACCACCCACCACACACCAGCTTTATTTGTGGAGAGGAGACAGAGTGATGATATGAGGATGGTTTGGAGACCATGATGGTCAGAGGCCAATGGGCAAATTTGGCCAGGATGCCTGGGTTACACCCCTACTCTTTTTCGAAGGACATTCTGGGATTTTTAATGACCCCAGAGAGTCAGGACCATGGTTTAACGTCTCATCCGAAAGATGGTGCTTTTTCTCAGTATAGTTTCCCCATCACTAAACTGGGGCGTTAGGACCCACACTGACCACATGGTGAGCACCCCCTGCTGGCCTAACTAACACCTCTTCCAGCAGCAATCTAGTTTTCCCAGGAGGTCTCCCATCCAGGTTCTGATCAGGCTCAACCCTGCTTAGCTGCCAGCTTTGCCTCAGTCCCTTCACTTCCACTTGGACCTGACCCTCCACCTGTTGCACCTCCTCTCCACCTCCCTCCTGGAAGCAGCTTCTTAAGGGGGGGGGACTCGGTTACGATCACCAGCTGGAGTGCCCATGAGCTCCTACAGAGGGCACTCCACCCCAGACTGTTGTCACTCCCTCACCAAGTACATTCCCCATAATCTTTTGCCTGGACTCTTGATCACTGATTGCATTCACCTGTGTCTTTTTACCTTCATCAGTCTCACCCTATTTAAAGCCTAGTTTTTCACTCATTTATTGCTCAGTTTTGTTAGCATGTAGCGTTCCCTAGTTCCTGTGTCTTTCCGTGTTTCCTAGTTCCTTGTTTTCTTGCCTTGTCTCTTGACCTTGGACTGTTTACCTTGTTTCTGATTGTTTGCTGCCTGCCCTGACCTCCCCCTGTTTTGTGGATTACTCTTTTGTCTCGCTCTGGATTATACCTGTTTGCTGGTGTATGTGACCCTGCTTATTTGACCACTCTTTTGAATAAAGCCTGCACTTGGATCCACAACTGCATTGTCACGCCTCCCAACGTTACACAAACATTATATAATGCTTAATGGATCATTAGTTAATATATATATTCAAAGAGTTAGAAACATGAGATAATGTTCTTGTTTTCTAATAAACATTAGATAATGTTCAAACAAATCATTATTTCATGTAAGTTAAAATGCTTACAAATGTCATTAAACTTTCAATTCCATATGATCAAGCACTTATTGAAATCTACAAATGATTTTAACAGATGTTATTAAAAGTTTGTGTTAATGCACAACACTTTTGCTGCTATTGAGGTGTGATACTCGTAATGTTAGGGACAGGTTTGTAGGTATGGGTATTGTCGTGGGGTGAATGAGAACACAGACTCGGTACTGATCGAAAGAGCCCCGGAGGATGATTTATTGCCCACACACTGATCACACATGCTCTGAGGAATGGTGCTCGGTGCCCGTCTCAGCGTGGTGCTCATGGGGTGAAGTGCCGTGGTGCAGATCCCTCTCCCAGGGTGCCTTCGGTGTCTGTGAACAATCAGAAACAAGCATTAATGTCGCCTGGAGCGCCTCCCCGCTGGTGTCTGTTCTCCTGGCTTTTAAGGCCAGCGGGAACGAGCTCCAGGTGCGCCACTCATCGCGCACAGGTGTTGTGCGTCGGTCAAGTCAAGTCACGTCACCTTTATTTATATAGCGCTTTTAACAATACAGATTGTGTCAAAGCAACTGAACAGCATTAGTTAGGAAAATAGTGTCAATAATGCAAAATGACAATAGGAAACACACATTTTTCAGTTAAAGACGGTTATTCAGTGAATTCAGGAATTCAGTGATGTCAACGATGTTGCTGGAAATGAAGTGTCCCCAACCAAGCAAGCCAGAGGCGACAGCGGCAAGGAACCAAAACTCCATCGGTGACAGAATGGAGAAAAAACCTTGGGAGAAACCAGGCTCAGTCGGGGGGCCAGTTCTCCTCTGACCAGACGAACCAGCAGTACGGAAAAATCTATTTAAGACGTAATAAAACAGACAATGAATAATATTAACAGCAATTATTATATGATGCAATCAAACTTATAGCAAAATGTGGTAGTTCTGTATGTTGTTTCAGGGTTGGCATCATCTGAGGTCCTCTGAGGGCTTGCATCATCTCTTCTCAGGTGTTCTGGATCCAGACTGAAGCTTGTGTAAATCCTAGTTACCACGGTACCAGGTTCTTAGACATTGTTCAAATAAGTACAAGCTAGAAAGAGAAGGAATAACTAAAGAGACACTTTTTTATGATGAAGTCAAGTAGTTTCGAAAGAGATGGGTTTTCAGCGGTCGCTTGAAAATTGTCAGGGATTCAGCATTCCGAATAGGGGTGGGAAGATCGTTCCACCAGCCAGGAGTGGTGAACGAGAATGTTCTGGAAAGTGATTTTGAGCCTCTCTGTGATGGTACCACGAGGCGTCGCTCACTAGCGGATCTCAGAC
>NW_015506625.1:84220-84806 GCF_001515645.1 Sinocyclocheilus grahami
GGCTCCTGAAGTCCCTCTTCAGCGTCTCCGTCTGCCGCAGCTTGGTGTCGTTAGCCCCCGCATGACGCACGACCGCTCCGGGGCTCTCGTCACCCTTCAGGATCGCGGGTATCTGCGCAGAAACATCGAGAACACGAGCACCAGGGAAACAGTGAGTGTGCACTTTACCTTCAGCTAACGTAGCACGGACGTGCCGGACGATGGAGTCTCCGATGATCACAGCGTCGCGTTCCGTCTCGCGGAGGGGAGCGAAGCGGTTCTGGTTGGAGATCTCGAAGACCGGAGGCGGCGGAGGGGGAGAGGTCGTCGCCCGGGACCTGGCTCGCGTCTTCCGCTGCGGCTGCAACCAGGGTCCGTGGTGTCCCGGCACCGGAGTGAAGGACATCTGGGAAGATGGCGTCCTGGGTGCACTTGGCCTGTGCAGAGAAACACACGGAGTAGAGGTGGTGGGAGAGCTAGCAGCACGCTGTATACTTACCTCGGATTTGTGAGCGTCAGCCTGGGATGTTTCCAGCGCGGCTCTCCTCTCTCTCAGCTGGGTCTGCTTTGCCACCAGGTCCCGGATCTGCTTCTCCACGGCCTCCAG
>NW_015506625.1:84823-85195 GCF_001515645.1 Sinocyclocheilus grahami
GATATATTCACACGTTGTAGAACTGAAAAGGATGGTGTATAAAATTGATTTTAAGATTAAAAAAAATTAGACAAAGAATTAACTTGACGGAGCTCAAACTCAAAACACATGGCAGCAACAAACAGGAAGTGACGTCAACCTTCGTTCATCTTCGGAACACAAATTAAGATATTTTTGATGAAATCTTAGGGCTCTCTGACCCTCCCATAGACAGCAAGGTAACTACCTTGGTCGGTGATCAGTGTGGCAGCGGCGTTTCCAGGGCGACGCTAATCTGGACTCGGGATACTCGCCACATCCCCCCCCCCCCTAGGCGCCGCCCTGGTCCTCCGGGGAAGGACACAACTTGTTGCGGGGGCTTTCGGGGGGGGG
>NW_015506625.1:85336-93572 GCF_001515645.1 Sinocyclocheilus grahami
GGGGGGGGGATTTCTGGTTACCTGCCAGACCTGCCCAACCGGACCAGCCCCGGGAGAGACCGTCCGCATTCCCGTGATCGGCCCCGGCCCAATGTTGTACTTGGAAGCAGAATTCCTGGAGTGCGAGGAACCACAGTGTCACCCGGCCGTTTGTGTCCTTCGCCCGGGACATCCATTGCAGGGGCGCATGGTCGGTGACGAGGGTGAACCGGCAGCCCCAAAGGTAATACTTTAACTCCAGGACTGCCCACTTTATGGCCAGGGCCTCTTTCTCCAGGGTGGTGTACCTGGTCTCCGCGGGGGAGAGTTTCCGGCTGACGTAGACTATGGGGTGTTCCTCTCCATCCCGGAGCTGGGAGAGGACTGCTCCTAAACCGGTGCCGGAGGCGTCCGTATATAGGGTGAAGGGGCAGCCGAAGTCTGGGGCATGCAGGACCGGGGAGGACGTCAGGGCCGTCTTCAGGGCCTGGAAGGCGGCTTCGGTCTCGGGAGTCCAGTCTATCCTCTCTGGCTGCCCCTTCCTGGTAAGGTCTGAAAGGGAGCAGGCTATAGAGGAGAAGTTAGGAATGAAACATTGGTAGTAGCCCGCCAACCCCAAGAAGGCCCGTACCTGTGTCTTGTTGACGGGACGTGGGAACTCCTTTACCGCCTCAACCTTTTTGTCCTGGGGCATGATGAGCCCTCTTCCAAACTTGTACCCCAGGTATTTTGCTTCGGTGAGGCCGAGGTGGCACCTCTTGGGGTTGGCCGTCAGGCCAGCCCACCGGAGCTCCGTCAACACCCTCCGTAGACGCTCCAGGTGAGTCTCCCAGCCCTCGGAGTGTATGACGACATCATCTAGGTAAGCCGCGGCGTAGGCTTGGTGGGGCCGGAGCAAGATGTCCATCAACCGCTGGAACGTGGCTGGTGCCCCATGTAGGCCCGAAGGGTAGCACCCGGTAATGCCAGTGGCCATTGGGAGTGCTAAAGGCGGTCTTCTCCCGGGACTCGGGGGACAGGGGCACCTGCCAGTAGCCTTTGGTGAGGTCCAAGGTGCTGATGTAGCGAGCCTTGCCCAGCCGGTCCAGGAGCTCATCCACCTGCGGCATGGGATAGCCGGGCTACGGGAGGGCTCGATGATTCCTAGTTGGAGCATCTTCTTGACTTCCTCCTCTATAGCCGGCCGGCGAGCTTCCGGTATCCGGTAGGGCCGCTGCCGGACTACGACTCCGGGTGGTACTTCGACTTCAGCATCCGTTTGAGCGTCTGGTTGAACCACTCCACCAGGCCATCCGTCTGCGGGTGGTAGACCGACGTCCTCAGTTGCTGTACCTTGAGGAGGTGACAGAGGTCCGCCATGTCCTACCAGATCCATCCCGATCCGCTCGAAGGGTACATCAATGACGGGTAGTGAAATGAGCGGGCTGGGGGGAGGGCGGCACGGAGATGTCTGCTGGCAGGTGGGACAGCTACGGCAGAACCATTTCACTTCCACCTCTAGTCTGGGCCAGTGAAAACGGTCCCGGATGCGCTGGACGGTATTGTCGGCTCCTAGGTGTCCCGCCACCGGGTGGCCGTGTGCCAGCTCCATGACCGTCTCCGTCTTGGTGGTAGGCACGACCAGGAGGAATTTGTACTCCCCCCGCCTGTGGGCGACACAGTACAGCAGACCATTGTGTATTTCGAAATGAGGGAGGGGGTGGGGCCCCGGGAGCCTGTCTACCTCATCAATGTGGCGCACTTGATCCCAGCAGTTCCACAGGCGGTCGTCTTCGCATTGTTCCCTTCCGAACGAGCCCCCGGTCGTAACCTGGGAAAACACATCAAGGTAGACAGATGGTAGATTAGAGGGCTGACACTCACCCTCCCTCTCGCTGTCCGTCGCTAGGTAGACCGGCCTTGGGCTGGGCAGTCCCCGACGGGGTCGCCGTGGCCCGTTCCGGGCGGTACGGCCTGGCGTCCTGGGTCCGAGGAGGAGCTTTTGGAACCCCGGCCAGTCCCGTCCCAGGAGCAGAGGTACGGGGAGATCCGGCACAATGCCTACCTCGATGGCCCAGGTCCCGGGCTCCGCTAAGATCCGCACTGTACGCCATCCAGGCCCGTGCCGTCGGGACCGGGTGTTCCATGGCCATTGGCTCATCCGTCAAGTCGGGGACCGCCGGTCTGCTGCCTGGTCGCGGTGCACCTTCAAGCGGATGCTGCTCCATCACCCTGCGGGGCGCCAGGCCCGCTCTCTCCCCTGCCTCGCGGGCGTTCATTGCCACCGCCAGCTTGACCACCTCCACCAGGCTGTGGATGTCCTGGGGATTTCGCATACTGACCGGGTGCCTCAGCGGGCGGGGCAGTGCCCGTAGCAGCCGATCGAGAAGTACTTTCTCGGCTACCTGGTCCGGGGTCGGGGACCCCGCGAGAAGCCACAGGTGAGTTAACCGGGCCAGTTGCGCAGCTTGCGCTCTCACTGGCCGCCGGTCATCATAGGTCCATTGATAGAACTGTTGCGCCGCCCCCATGGGCGATAGACCCACCCGGGCTAGGATTTCAGCTTTGAGCTCGTCATACTGTTCGTTCCGGGGTGCCCTCAGGGCATAATAGGCCCGCTGCGCTTCTCCGGTGAGAAAGGGGGCGATGATGCGAGCCCACTCTTCCTGGACCCACCCCTCCCGGCGCTTCCGGGAGGGGCAGGCGACTCGCCACGTTGGCCTGCAGCTGTTCCACGACCCGGTCAGTATACTCCTGCCGGGCGGCCAGTCGCTCTGTAAACTGCTGCTGGCGGGCCGAGAGCTCCGTTAGGCGACGGATGACCTCTTCCATGTGTCCGGGGGAAGAGAGCGGTTTCTCCTAGAAGAAGCACAGATATCGTTATAGCCACCTTGCGGTACCAGTCTGGGTCTCAATTCACCTGTTATGCCTGCATTCTCCACCATATGTCGCGGGGTGAATGAGAACACTGACTCGGTACTGATCGAAAGAGCCCTGGAGGGTGATTTATTGCCCACACACTGATCACACGGAATAAAGGAGGAAGGGAGACTTTATAGAAATGACGACAAGCTAAGAAGAGTCAGAGAGATGTTTAGCTGGTTGATTGTGAGAACAGCAGTAAAAATACCCTTTTTTTTAAAGGACCAAACAAATACTTGATCGGCATATATGCCCGATGTTGGGATTACAATATTTTTCCACACTACTTTAACTCTACGTAATCTATGTAAAAATTTGTCACTAACACTAGAACATGCAGATTACTTTCTTACATTTTTTGAAAAACTTTACTGAGCTTTGATCGACGGTGGATGAGACTGTAAGTGTATATATTTATATATATATATGTTTCGTACATGATTTATTGCCCACACACTGATCACACATGCTCTGAGGAATGGTGCTCGGTGCCTGTCTCAGGGTGGTGCTCGTGGGGTAGATCCCTCTCCCAGGGTGCCTTCGGTGTCTGTGAACAATCAGAAACAAGCATTAATGTCACTTGGAGCTCTGGGGTGCCTCCCCGCTGGTGTCTGTTCTCCTGGCTTTTAAGGCAAGCGGGAACGAGCTCCAGGTGCGCCACTCATCACGCACAGGTGTTGTGCGTCGGTGATCAGTGTGGCAGCGGCGTTTCCAGGGTGACGCTAATCTGGACTCGGGATACTCGCCACAGTATATCCACAGCGCAGATGATCTTGGAGGAAGCCATGGTTGTCGACCAGGGACTGAGAGGGCGCAATATTGTAATGCATTACTTTTAAAAGTAACTTTCCCCAACACTGCTCGCCACAGTATGTTTAAGGGTTGGTTAAAGGGTCAACAGTGTACAAGGGGCAATTACAAAGTAGTAAGGGAACACGGTTCAATAATTTTATATTATATTGTTTTGATAAATGAGCAAGTATTTTCTTTAAAAAATGATTTGTTTCCCCCTGTTTATTTATGATTCAAGGTATATCCTGTTTAATGATATACTGAATAGTAGTATACTAATTTGAGTGAGGCAATAAAAAAATGTTTTGCACCAAAATTACAATCTGTTATGTCTTTAGCAAGCATTTAGCTAAACTTTACCAGCCACCCTTTTCACAAACCTTGCTAAATTAGCTAAAAGTCCAATGGCCATAAAGATACTGAATAAATAGTTGTCATGTGAATGTTCACGTTTAGTTCCTGTTTGTCCTTATTTGCTCCTTCCTGTTCCTATGCCCATTTAGTTCTATTAGTTCAAGGTGTTTCTCATTAATAGTTATCCTCCTCACCTGTCTGCCCCTCATTATCTGCCCTATTTGAGTTCTAGCCTGTTCTGTTCTCCCCTGTCTGGAATTGTTGATGTCAAACCTTGCTACATGTGTTTTCCTGTTTCCCTGGATATTATTAAAGTCAATAAGTTTGAATTCGACTCTGCGTCTCCTCATTCCTTGCTCTGTGCTCCTCACAGTAGCGAACCGTGACATAATTTCAGACCTAAAACAAAGAGGAAGAGGCGCCCTTCTCCCCGTTTTATTTCGGTTTTGAAAGTTTTTTGTTTTCCCAGTTTTTCCTGGTGGCTATGGAAGTTGCCGCTCGGTTCGCCACCCTAGCTCACCTGGATCTCCCGTTTGTGGAGTATGCGTGGGAGTTCTGCAGGTTCGCCGCGAGTACGGCGTTAGACAATGCGACGCTCAACTTGCTGTTCTGGATCAGGGCTAATTACTATTGCCCCGTGGACCTCCCAGACACCACTGGACTAAGCTGGAGAGAAGGGATCCTCCGGTGTCTGGAGAGCGTCCGGCCCCGATCCAGAACCAGCTCACCATCAAGCCCGCCGGCCTCTCCTATGTCAAGCCCGCCGGCCGCTGCTGACTCAGGCCCGCCGGCCGCCGCTGACTCAAACAGACTCTGTCTGTCATTGCTGCTATTTTGTATTTGTCATCTCGTGTTTGATCTTATGTCTGAGTTGTCTATAGTTTACCGTGTTATGTGTTCCTTGCGTTTTGGATTACCTTTTGCCACGTTTTTGTTCTGTTTTGATTATTTTGTTACTTTCAATAAACTGCAACTGGATCTTACCTTGTCTCTCCTGGCATTCCGTGACAGAAAATAGCAGCGAATACAAGATCCAGCAGTTTTTTTCTTTTTCCTTTTATTTTGACCATGGACATCCGGATTGTCCCTCCTGCCACAGGGAAGGAGCGTATGAGTCGAGTCCGGACTCTGATGGCTCAGTGGCTGTAAGGAATGGAGTTTGTGATCTTATGTCTGAGTTGTCTATAGTTTACCGTGTTATGTGTTCCTTGCGTTTTGGATTACCTTTTGCCACGTTTTTGTTCTGTTTTGATTATTTTGTTACTTTCAATAAACTGCAACTGGATCTTACCTTGTCTCTCCTGGCATTCCGTGACAGAAAATAGCAGCGAATACAAGATCCAGCAGTTTTTTTCTTTTTCCTTTTATTTTGACCATGGACATCCGGATTGTCCCTCCTGCCACAGGGAAGGAGCGTATGAGTCGAGTCCGGACTCTGATGGCTCAGTGGCTGTAAGGAATGGAGTTTGGTGCGTTTGCCTGGATCTTTTGGACGTTGGTGGTGGGGCTAGATTATAATGAGGCTGCACTTAAGGACCTCCTTAACATCTGTCTGGATAATCCTTTGCCCCAGTGGGAGGTGAAAGGACTCGAGATCCTAGACTTCTGGGGCTTCGTCAGATATCTCCAGGGTCGAAGTCAGTGGGCAATACCAGGCCAGGCAGAACCCTTCTGCAGGGATTTTCCCACCACCTCTATCCTTCAGACCCCCACTAAGCGGCGGAGGGTGAGAAGGAGGACAGGAAAGCCCGCTCCAGCCCGGGAGCTCACAGAGCCCACTCCAGAGCCCGCTCCAGCCCGGGAGCTCACAGAGCTCTGCTGGTTCGTCCTGCCGGCCCCGCCTTGGCCTTCCACCCTTCCGGTTCCGCTCTTAGACCCTGGTCTACCTCTGTTCCCTGAACCCCTTCCTTGGCAAGGTCCTGGCCCGCCATCCCTCCCCCTGGTCCGCCTCAGTTCCACCTCCCTCCTGAACTTTTTGTTTTCTGGTGGAGCGTCTGGTATCTGCTCCGTAGAGGGGGGGGTAATGTCACAGTGTCTGGTTGTGGTGCCCTGGACTGGCCACTTGAGGGCGCTGTCCTGTGTTTGTGTTATATGTTGTGAACTCCATTTCCCATAGTCCCTTGTCTGTCATTCTGTCTGATCATTAGCACCTGTTTATTATTTCCGATCATTATCACCTGTTAGTCATTTACTCATTGTCCCAGCTATATATATACCTTGCTCACTCTGTCTGTCATTGCTGTTATTTTGTATTTGATATCTCGTGTTTGATCTTATGTCTGAGTTGTCTATAGTTCACCGTGTTATCTGTTCCTTGCGTTTTGGATTACCTTTTGCCACGTTTTTGTTCTGTTTTGATTATTTTGTTACTTTCAATAAACTGCAACTAGATCTTAACTTGTCTCTCCTGGCATTCCGTGACAATTACATTAATGAAAAAAAAAATATTAGAAGTGAAATCTACTTTAATTTGAATTGATATTTACAAGAGAAATGTGCACTCCATCATGCACTGACATTGTGTCAGTATGTACCAATTCAAGCAGAATTTAAACGCCCAGTTTGTTAGATCAGAGGAAGTTAAAACCACAGGAGGGGCTGATAGTATTTAAAGAAAGAGTTGAGAGCAAATAGTGAAGAGAAAGACTGCGAGAAAAAGAAAATGGCTCATAAGTGTCATTTGTGTCTGCTGGGGCTGATCGCTCTCTCTTCACATCTCACAGGTAAAGAAAGTTTATTCTGGACAGTGTTTGCATTAAGTGAGGAAAAAAACTATGATCTGAATCTTCTGCTTTTTATGCTGGTATGTTTTTTGTTTTCGTTTATTAATATTTAACATAATGATCACCAAAATGTATTTGTGTTTCAGGTTCCAGTGGAGAGGATGAGACTCATGTGTTCATCAGTTCTGGTGAAAATGTCCGTCTGCCCTGTAATAATGCTCTTCATGACTGCAAATCAACTACATGGAACTGTAACAGACATTCAGCAGCAGTTGAACTGATTGCTAGAGGGATAATTATGAAACATATCGAGAGTCATGAGAGACTGAGTCTGGGGTCTGACTGCTCTCTGAACATCAGGAACATCTCAAAAGAAGATTATGGATCCTACAGCTGCAGACAATATGAGAATGACAAACAACAAGGAACTGATTCTCGTGTTTTTCTGCATGTTCTTCATGGTAATTTTACAATCATTTGGCCAATTTAAAAGGGCAAATTCTTGGTTTACACTCCCATGATGATTGAAGAGTGTGTTATTTGTGTGTTTCAGTCTCATCCTCACAGACTGAGATCAGTGCAGGCCGCTCAATGACTCTCTCCTGTCTGCTGTATTCATATGCTGTAGTCTCTTGTGGTGATTGGATCCGTTCTGAGAGAATTGAGCTGTTCTGGGTGAATCAGGCTGGTGTTAAACTGAGGAGATCAGACTCCAGATATCAGATATCAGCTCCAGGACACTGTATCAGCTCTCTAACTACAACACTCCTGAATGAAGATCACAACAGAGAGTGGAGATGCAATGTTACTCAGAGCGATCAAGTCAAGACCTCAGTCACTTATACTGTCAAGAGTTCAGGTGAGAAAACAAGCTCATTAATCAGTTTCAGACCCTCATAATGTCAGTAATATTAAGGACTGTTAGTATTATTGAAGCAGAACAAACTGAGGAACACAAGCTTGGTTCAGTCTGACAGAAGAGAGACTCAAAGCACTGCTGCACACTAATGAACTAATGTAACAGTCAAGAAGTGCTGCTGGAATAGAAACTTGACAGCAAACATAACACAATATTATTGGTGCAAACGGTCCACATATTTACACTATTCTGTATTTTACAGAACAAAAATGAAAAATATGAGTATATGAGTATAGTAAATTATAATGTAATTTATTGCAAACAACATTTATTTGAAATGCTGAACCTATAAAAACTTATTTAAAGCTAAACTGAAGCTGCTCGTATCCCTCTCATTCAGCATGGATCGTTTCCATGAATTAATCGTTAGTTGCAGAGTAACATTTGGTAAGAGACCTATAAAACAAACTTTTATTAAAACAACCATCTTCATAAATGTTCATGAGAAAACACTTGACAGTTCTTACTACCTCTGAACACAATTCACTCACACATCACTCATCGGTTCTGAGGACTGTGTTTCCAGGCCAATCACCAGAAATACAAGCAGGGTTCTGAAACACAACAA
>NW_015506625.1:101174-105255 GCF_001515645.1 Sinocyclocheilus grahami
TCTGCATGTTCTTCATGGTAATTTTACAATCATTTGGCCAATTTAAAAGGGCAAATTCTTGGTTTACACTCCCATGATGATTGAAGAGTGTGTTATTTGTGTGTTTCAGTCTCATCCTCACAGACTGAGATCAGTGCAGGCCGCTCAATGACTCTCTCCTGTCTGCTGTATTCATATGCTGTAGTCTCTTGTGGTGATTGGATCCGTTCTGAGAGAATTGAGCTGTTCTGGGTGAATCAGGCTGGTGTTAAACTGAGGAGATCAGACTCCAGATATCAGATATCAGCTCCAGGACACTGTATCAGCTCTCTAACTACAACACTCCTGAATGAAGATCACAACAGAGAGTGGAGATGCAATGTTACTCAGAGCGATCAAGTCAAGACCTCAGTCACTTATACTGTCAAGAGTTCAGGTGAGAAAACAAGCTCATTAATCAGTTATGAAGAGTTTTTGTTAGATGTGCTAATATAATGTTAGATAATGCTGAGTCATTTTGTATGTTAACTAATTGATATATTATTGTCATAAACTACAGTATAAATCATCTGAATTAACATTCATCTTTTCCAGCTCAAGCTGATTCAGTGACAACAGTGATTTCAGTCCACATCACAAACTCTCAGGATCCCTCAACTACAAACACACACGTAACTAAAGGTACATCATCACTGTCTTTCTCACATCCGTGCTTTGCAGTGGCTCTCAGATACAGTTTTCTTAAATCAGTCTCTAGATATAATTGATTCCTTTCTGAAAACATTAAGAGATTGGGTACAGGGGATCAACAACTGTGCAAATTAACTCTAATCACTCGAATTGTGTGTTTGTGTTAGGGTTATGGCAACTTTGAAACCATGTGTGTTCCTGCTAGCCTCGTGTTAGGCTGTGTCCTGCTTTCCCTTAATGTGTTCACGTACTGAAGATTCATTTCATTTGATAGAAATTTAAAATAAAATTGAATTCTTGAATGTTAGAAAAGTAAGTTGATGTAATTAAAACCGGGTTTAAATTCAGTTTATTAAAGAAGCTGAATTTATTCCTTTGTTAACTGAAGAGATAGAGTTTAAAGCACATTGCAGCCCACTTAAAAAAGAGAAGAGGAAGTGTGATTTCACAGCATCATCAGGCTAATCTGGGATCAGAGATGATCACTGGTCTATTGTGGTCAAATTTCTCACATGTTTCTAAACCTAAAAAGTGAAATCACAGCTCTGAAAACATTATAACTGCTATAATTAATTCACAATTGTAGTTATGAAAGTGTAAAATGGCTGTCAACCATCTCAGCACTGTGAGAAAGTCTCGACATCACTGTTACATTCATATGTAATAGTCTGTATGATGATGAGTCCATAATCACTATTAGCATAATCATTTGCAGAAATACAACAAACAAATTACCTTTTTATGTTCACTCATAATTCACTTTTCTTCTTTTATTAGTTCAGTTGCTGTGTAGTGTTTTTTGTATCAATGCATCTTTGAAAACAGCAATCATGAGTGTTATAACCTCTGTCTCATTTCCCCTGTTTCGTGTTCAGGGACTCTTATGTTGAAGTGTATTCCCTGTTCCTTTTGTTCTGCTGTTTCACTTCCTGTGTTTATTTCCTGTTGCCCTTGTTTCCACTTATGCCTTGTTTGTCTCCATAGTTACCCTGGTTTGTTGCCATGGTGATTCATTAGCCTCACCTGTTCCTTGTTATCCTGTGTATTTATATTCTTGTTTCATTAGTCTGGTGTCGTGAATGTAAAATCACAAAAAACACAGCACATATACTGTTATATTGTATAAAATATAAGGAAGAGAGGAATAGTCTAAGGCAGAAGATTAATCAGGCTGGAAGAAAATGGAACCTCGAGGGTATATTGGGAACAACAGGAGAAGGAGTAAAGGATGCAGAGAAAGTGGTTGTGGAATATAAAAAAAAATATAGGGATGTATTATAGGATTTAGTTTTATTGTATTTATTTGTTATGGGTATGGATGCGCGTGTATGTGTGTATATATATATCTTATGTATGTATGTGTATATATATATCTTATCTTATGTATGTGCATGAGTGCATATAGGTTATATGTATGTGTATGCATATAGTTTTTTTTTTTTTTTTAAGATTGCGTAAAGCTATTAGTGATGCAAAGTCCGATTAATTTCCGCGTACCGGTTCTTTTCGGACAGATCGGCTCATTGAACCGGTTAAAAAAGCAGATTCATCGGTTCCTGACGTCATCAAGCAATAACGTCTCTACGCATTTATTTTGCCATGTTGTGTTGTCTTGTAAGTCATTTGTGTCAACGCATATTGAAACATTCAAACAAAGTTATTTGTGTGAAAGCATATTGCTGATTATTGCCATATAATTCACTTAAGTTAATGGTGTTTGTGGTCACAGTTTCATTAGCGGATCCTCAGATACGACTGACTGAGCAATATTGACTAGCCTACAACTTGGATAAGATTCCTAAAAGTTTCACACGTACAGCACACATTACAGATTTTGATGCACAAACGTGGATAAGTTCTACATATCTAAAATATAAAGAATGAATAAACCAGACTTATAAACTCCTTGATTTCGCTTGAGCATCTTTAAATATAATATGCATGCACACAATAAACTATATTGTAAAATTTATTTACATCACTCACAGAAAGGTTTTTGCAATTTTTTTTTAATGTAAATTAATAACAGTTGTAATAAGCATATTTCCAGTACGTGCCTCACTCAGGCTTGCACCGTATAGTCAACTCACTCATCAGAATCCTCGGCAAACTTCGACAGTTGGTTGAACTGGCTCATTCGCTTGTTGAGTCTTCGGTAATCCTCGGCAAACTTCGACAGTTGGTTGAACTGGCTCATTCGCTTCTTGTTGAGTCTTCGGTAATCCTCGGCAAGCTTCGACAGTTGGTTGAACTGGCTCATTCGCTTCTTGTTGAGTCTTCGGTAATCCTCGGCAAGCTTCGACAGTTGGTTGAACTGGCTCATTCGCTTCTTGTTGAGTCTTCGGTAATCCTCGGCAAGCTTCGACAGTTGGTTGAACTGGCTCATTCGCTTCTTGTTGAGTCTTCGGTAATCCTCGGCAAGCTTCGACAGTTGGTTGAACCGGCTCATTCGCTTCTTGTTGAGTTGGACGTGCTACTTTGGCTGTGCGTCCTGCGTCATCAACCCAGAACTATGTTCGATTTGTGAACCCACTCAACCGGTTAGTTCCGGAGAACCGGCTCAAAAGAACGATTCGTTCAAGAACCTAACATCACTAAAAGCTATATAATAATCCATGCTGCATACTCCGGTACAGTAGGTGGCGGTATGCACCTGAAAAGTTATGATTGCAATCTGCAATTAAACTAAAAGAAGAAGTCTGGAGTCGCTCACACATCAGTTTAATAAATACATAAAAACAATAATAATTTTGTTTAGTTTAAGTTAATTTGGTGTACAGAACATACTGGATTATTCCTGAATGCACTAATACTGGACATAGTGTCACTCTCAAAAATCTGATGCTGAACTTCTGGAGAGTGTGGTTTTTGCATTAAGTGAGGAAAAACAAAACTATATGTTTGATTCTTCTGCTTTTTATGCTGGTATGTTTTCATTTACTAATAGCTCACACAGGCTCCACTACATGTTTATCATTTCTGTGATGTGAAGCTGATGTGATAATGAACATCTAAACAAACCATCATCATGTTTAAACTGAACCAGAGGTGGACAGTAATGAATACATTTGCTTGAGTTATCTGAACTTAAGTACACTTTCAGTATCTGTACTTTACTTGAGTATTATTTTTTTTATGGAAACTTGTGACTTTTACTTAAGTAACAATCTGTCTTTATAACTTTCTCTTGTAATGGACTAATATTTGACCAGCAGTATCAGTACTTTAGAGTCAAGTAATGGAGTTTTGTACTTTGTCCACCTCTGAACTGAACTAACAGACATGATCACAGATCCAGCAGAAGCTGAAGTCAGCAGGACGGCTGGATTATTATTCAGAGGTATCACACTCTTTACATTGTTCATCGTTTCATAGCTTTGATTTCATTCCCAGTTTCACAGACTGAGTCTCT
>NW_015506625.1:105509-105838 GCF_001515645.1 Sinocyclocheilus grahami
GGTATTTATACAGCTTACGTGGATATTTGCTCCTTATACTGTACTGAATGCTTTAAATATAATATTAAATACAGAGATCAGCAGAAGTGCTTTTAATAACTTAATAACCATATTACAGAAATCCTAATAGAAATGCATGGAAACTTTCTAATCTTGATTCATCTACAGAAAGCTTTTTAACTTTTTAAATAGTCCATTTTAACTGATGATGCATGCTACACGTGTCTGTTAATTATCATACGACATATTTACAGATGTATTGTGATTTTTTTATTTTTTATTATTATTGTTCACTTATCATTTGATGCAGAGACAAATCCTTACTTAAA
>NW_015506625.1:107897-117491 GCF_001515645.1 Sinocyclocheilus grahami
GGCAGGCAAACTTGAGTGAGCAGCGGCCGGTGGGCTTGACGGCGGGCTGGTTCTGGCTGGTGTCTGGCTCGGGCCCAGACACTCCCCTGACACCGGTAGATGCCTTCCCTCCAGCATAGTCCTTTGGTGTCTGGGAGGTCCACAGGGCGATGGTAGTTGGCCCCCGTGCCAGAACAAAGAGTTGATGGTGGCGTCATCTAAAGCTGTCGCCACGGCGAGCCCGCAGTACTCCCTGGCATACTCGACAAAGGGGAGATCTCTACGGACTAGGGAAATAAATTGAGCGCCGATTTCCCTGATCGCGGGGGGAGCAAAAACGGGAAAACAAAAGACTTTTCAAAACACGAAAACAAAACGGGGAGAAAGGGCGAGAATTCCCGGTGGCCGGCCGGCTAATTTTGCCCACTGCCCTATTTTTTTATTTTTTATTATTATTGTTCACTTATCATTTGATGCAGAGACAAATCCTTACTTAAACTTCTGAATTATTGTCTTCTCCTCCTACATCATGCTGCAACATGTTTTTATGTCAAGCATCATATGCAGAAATATAAATTTGCAATTTGCTTTTTTTTTGGTCTTCAGATATGTGATTATTTTATTTATAGATTAACTTATTTGAGTTTATTTCAAAGTGTGAAAGTTGGATATTTAACTCTGATATTTGGTTAATCACCAGTATCTGGGTAAAATAAAAGGGACTTAGCATTTATTAACTTAACACACCAGAAGCCTTTAGATGCCAAAATTTTTTGCATGATATACCATCAAGGTTCAATGCAGCTTAAAGAAAGATTAGCTCTTTCCAGCTGTTCGCCGAAAAAAATACATGATACAACACTTGTATCAGCACAATAACACACTCAGCAAAATATGGTCTAATTATCTTTATTGATAAAATTCCAGAAAATATTGAGATATTGTTTTTTGCCAATATCGCACACCCCTTGTTCTGACACAAAATGATTTGCAGCAGTCGCTTTGTCACGTTCAATGTAGACAGCCTCAAGCTGTTGGTTTATTTCTGTTTTTTTGCAAGTTTTTACCTAAAAAGTGTTGTATTTCTACTTTTATTTCAGGAAAAGTCTAGGCGTTTTTTCAAATAAAGCAATTTGGAGACTCCAAACACTACAAATGCTGTTCAGAAATATTTTTTTCTTGTGTGTTATGGTGGGCAGAGCAGTTCTGAATTGATATTCATATATGCATTATGTAGTTTTGCCTCATTTGGTCATTTGGTTACCAGGTGTCCATTTGGAGTCTCCAAATTGCTTTTTTTGAAAAAACGCCTAGACTTTTTTAAAAATAAAAGCTTACAGAAACTACATTTTTGGGAGTATCATCTTCAAATTTGAATCAAAATATGGTCAAACATTCAGCTTTATCTTTATGGTGTTTTCAGGCCAATAGCATTAAAGCCTCATCCATTTTTCCCTTAGTGAATTTCATTCAAAGATATCGTGAGTCACTTTCATGTACATTTTACTTTATTTTACTCTCTTGCTATACTACTTTTGAGTTATTATGACTCCAGAGTAACAAAGGTTCAAGTGTCTAGTTTCAAACAATACCAGATTTATAAATATAGACCATAGGGTTCAAGAGCTACAGACATTTTTATTTGGGTATGTCGTTTTTCAGAAAATGCTCAAAAATAGGGGCACACAGTAAATGGTTAAAGCAAGCTTAGCTCTTTCCAGCTGTTCGCAGAAAAAAAATACATGATACAACATTTGTATTTCAGTGGATGTATACTGTGGTGTTTTTATAGCAAAAAATGTAGAGGGTTTAATTTGGCCATTGAACAATTAAATTAAAACTAGTGCAAAAATTTTCTCTGTAATTACTGTGCAAATATACATTTGTTCTGTGTTTGTCCAACTTTTTCCTCCCTTGTCCCATGTAGTTACAGGGTAAGTGGCTACAATTAATTGCTCTGAAACGATTGTTTAAACAGTAGGTCATACATAAATACATTATATATCAGGTAATGTATCAATAAACATGGTGGGCTGTTTTATTTAATTCAGATATTGTTTGTAATTTACTATAGGCCTACTGCTGGGTTAAATTAACCCAAAATGGGTTTTAAAATTAAAATCACACACAATATGACAACAGTAACAACACAGGCAACAGATAGCCTAATAAAATATTAAATTTATTACACCAGTTCAGAAAAAAAGCTAAGCAAATCCATACTTATACGGATTATACAGTTAAACCAAATTCTTTTGAAAAGCTTGTTTAAGAATAGATTTTGTTAAATTTTTTCATGTTTTTCACCAAACTTAGTGACTAGTTATTTAACTAGTAATGACTAGTTAAACTATTATGGCCAAACTATCACGCCAATAAACACACAGTAATAAATACTGAAAGTCAAGATTAAACTGTGTATTATAGCGAACTGACAGGATTTTACCGTCTTTGATTTTACTGTTTTGATCCACGTCCTCAAGCACCATTTTGACAAATGTTATTTCAGTTCCTGGTTTTACCGCTCATCAGTTGCTGCTCAATGTTGTGAGAACATACTCGGACAAAACCCTCCAGTTTTAAAAGAACACATTCCAGTCAGTTTCAAAAATCTCTCTCCTCTTCGTGTCGATTAGTTTTCTTGTATTTTCTACACATATTCCTGTCATGAGCGCCGCTCAAAACGGACAGTTTCCAGTTCACGCTCACCACATTCACTGCTCCAGTTTTAAAGGAACACACTCCAGACAGTTTCAAAGTTGTCCCTCGTCTGCGCTTCTATTAGTTTTCTCCTATTTTCCACACATGTTCCCGTCTTAAGCACCGCAAACACGGATTTCGTCGCACACAGAGCCGTTCACGTTTGAACTCACGTGACTTGCTGCATGCTCTCATTCACGTCCTCCACATCCATAACCCAGCAACGTCAGGTTACTTATTACTGATATCAACCCAAATTGGGTCAAATCAAGCCAGCTTCCTAACCCAACAGTCTCAACCGAGCGTTTGGATTGAAACAATTACCAGCGTGCTTTATATGTGTAGGCTATAAAAAAATACGCAGTGTATGTTTTTGCTTAATCACTTGCAAATATAAGATTGTTAGGTCATACATACCCCATAATATTAGAATAGGTACCCCTTAGTTTCAAAATACTTACAGTAGAAATAATTTGTAATTTTACAGATTATTACTCCTTTATTCCCCAAACTTCGCATATTGTTTCCTTATAACTACACAGAGGTACTGAATAGGTACACTGTAGTTACAAAAAAGTTACGCTGTAAATTCTGTTTACTTACGCAGTACATTGCGGGTTGTAATCTAAAGCGTTACCCAGTTTTGTTATAATTAGATCAGATATCACAGTTTGTCTGATATCAGTGCTGTTTGTAACACTATTAGTAACTGAACTAGCTTGTTAGCATTAGCCAGTGTTAAACTCGTGCAGTAAGAGGGTCACGGTTCATTCATCTATAGCTATAGCAGACTGAGACTGTAAGGTTGCTTTGAAATGGAGTTTCTTTGGGCCATCGAGACATGTTATCAGCATTATAGGACGACACCCGCTTTCTCTCACAGTCCAGATTAAAGCCTAATTATGACTGTCCAGAATTTCTCAGGGTCAAACTCTGACAGAACAGAAACATTATTAGATGAACGAATCAGTCGTTGAATGAAAAGTTCCTGCTTCATTTACTATAAAAATGTGAGGTGTGTTAAAAAAAAGGTATCAAAATACTTTTCATAATACATTTTTGAATCATGATTTCTTACGATGTTTTCTTAGGGTTATGGATGTGTCTGAAGCCAAATATCTTATTTGGAAAGGCACAGATAATGGCTTAAAAATTAATGACAAATTCTTCCGAATAATAGGAAAAACATTCGATACAGTCACTCCTCAAGTTTGCTGGACAACAGCACGATATTATACATAACCCTCTAAAATCACTATGCACCAGAGAAATATCAACTAAAACACTGAATCATACATGCTTTCTATTATTTGGTCAATTTTTTATTTTTTTTACTTTGTACGATATGAAACACTAGGCCTGGGGAATTACCATTAATTATTTCAATATAATTTTTGTTTCTCTGATAGCGTATCAGTGTTCATTTTGTGAGACAGCATGGATAAACCACAACAGGTGAACATGGCGACTGTGTGGATGCTAGTGCTGGATTAACAATATTGATTTATCGTTTTTTAATTGATACTGATATAGATTCCTAAATCTCAAGATCAGTCTTTTCATATACTTTATTTTCTGTTGACATTTAAATGTATTAATTTGGCAGATGCTTTTATCCAAAGTGTCTTAGAGTTGAGGAATACAACAAGCCAAGCCATGATGGTGGCATCATAGCAGAGCCGGGGCCCAAGGTATAAGCGAATTAAGTGGCTGCTTAGGGCCCCGTGGCTACCAGGGGCTCCCCAAGATACATGAAATGACAGCTTGATTTTTAAAAATTTTTTTGGTGATATATTATGTCAATGCACAATGGTAATTATACAAAAATATTACATAATTAAATTATCAATACGTATCATCTTATTATTTCCATACTGACGCATCATGCAGGAAAAATAGCCTGTATGACAAATGCATCACTATTATTTAGTTCCCCTTCTAGGGAACTCAACTGGGTAGCTCTTTAGGAAGGTCCTTTTCATAAGACCCTTTGGATATAGCTATCTGCGGATAGCTGTGTCCTTGCTGGGATTGTTGGTGGCAATCTTGAGAACTCCTCTAGACTTCCAGTCTCTCAGTGGTCTTATGTATCTGGCTACTATTGCTCACATAGCATAGCTATCTGAGGATGGCTGTGTTCTTAGCTTGGTTAGGGTGTTCAACCTTATCTGGTATCGGGCTCCCTCTTTTTACCAAGTTATGTGAGCGGCCCGAGGCGTCAATGGCTTGGCCCCTTTCTGAGGATAGGTTTGGTGTATGTTTGTCACCTCCTTGGTGCTCTCTCACCAGGTGGAAAGGCATGCGCCTCGGCATGGCGTGATTGGATATCATTCCCCAATGTGTCCACCAGGATGTAGCGTTGAGTTCCCTAGAAGGGGAACGTCTCGGGTTACTCATGTAACCATGGTTCCCTGAGAGGGAACGAAACGCTGCATCCCTTTGCCATCCCTTCGGCCTGCCTGTTTACGTCTCCTCAGACAACTGAGTTGGTGATGTATTCAGCAGGTGCCCCTTTTATACTTTCGGTTACCCGCCTATGACGTCACGGGCCACGTGGACCAATAGGATTGGAGTAGTTTTACGCATGCTTCAGGTATCGGTCACGCAGACAGCGTTCCCCAAAGTGTCCACCAGTACGCAGCGTCTCGTTCCCTCTCGGGGAACCATGGTTACATGAGTAACCCGAGACATTCTTCCTTTTTTATTCAAAATATCCACAAACTTGTTAACTATGTCATGAATTACAGCCTATTCTGATTGTCAGATACGTGTAAAGTAATTTTTGTCATTTAAACAATCTTAATGACCATGTTAGTTGATCTATAATGCTCTCTGGACGCTGTTGTGTGGATCTGCCAGATTAACATCATGGAAATTCACCCATTTCTCCCAAAATACATGAAAGTGGCCAGTGAACTGGTAGAAAATCAGAATAGACTTTATAGTTACCTACACAATGTGTATTTGATAGGAATAAAGCATGTTGTCAAATTTGAAAGGATTATTATTGATTTCCATAGAAATCTATGTGATTTTAACAAACTATAAATGTCTTTTTTGCTAGTACTTAATTGAAATGTCTATTTAAATGTCTGAAACCAAAAATAAACTTTATGTAGTTGAAAACTGAACAGTTGTGTTATATGAAAAGCACTGAGCACGTCTTTCTCGGTTACCCAGTCAGCAAAAATATTTGGCCCAGATTTGGCATGCATTTGGCACAGCTGGCATTCATCCGGCACTGGCATACAGCATGTGGGCCAAACATGGCCCGGGTTTGGCAGAAGTGGTACCATCTTAAAGGCGGCACACAAGACATGGGCCAGATGTCAAAATGTAGTATTTGGCCCAGATGTCAAATATACAGTAGATATGTGAGCCACATAAGTATGGCCGATCTTGACCCATATTTAAAATCTATTTCAAATATTTTTGAGTAAAATCCCAATGTTTTAATACACAAAGATATTTTCATCTTCCTGTTTGCATCCTGGGTCTAATGCCTTCAAGGTAATCCAGGCAACAATAAAGATTTCATTATTTGAATTATGAAAATCAACTGTAATTGTTTGATTTCAGTTCCTGCACATTATTTTGCTAAATAACTACTTGGACCTAGGTTTTTTATGCCATGAATGTACACCAGTGGACTTTACTTTTCATAATTTATTAAAACATTTTCTCCTCTGTCATTTCTATGACAGATATGATTAAATCCTGCATTCAATACTATAGCTAATCCTGACAGATTCAAATGAAACAAAGACATAATTTATTTTCAACACCACACAATATTATTTTATCACAGTCGTATCAGAGTAACTACATATGTGCAACAGCAACAATACTAATGGGTTTGTTAATATAAGATGATGACAAATTGAGCATATATGTGATTGAAAGAGATGGAATATCTTTGAGAGATGACAGAAAAGTGTTGCCATTTATGACAGATATTTCCAGAAACACTATGTGAGCAGCTTCCTCATGAATCAGTGGATCAGTGTCAGCCGATGATTTCCCATCACTAAAAACACTGTTTTTAAAGGAGTGTGAAAATGCACAGACATACCAAACAGATATAACCGATTTAAGTGCTGTAACTTCGAATTAGGTCTTAAATTTAGCTATTAATTTAAACTTTGTAGTCTCACCAATAAACCACCAAGACAGTTGAAACATTTTCATGATATTTTATCCTTACAATGTCTTTGAGTCCCGAACAGCTTAGCAGGGTTAAGGCTATAAGTGATACAGCTGAAACTACTGGGCATGAGCACAACAATATAGCATAATTTTTGTCACACTGTACAATAATTACTGTAACAGGTAGGTTTAGTTGGAGTAGGCATAGACTTTAATAAAACACAATCTAATAGGTAGAAAATGAAATTTATTGAAATTTATTTATCAAAAACCCGGAAGTGTAAAATTGGCCTATCAGAGCAAAGTTAGCCAAAAGGTACGGTTGTCATTTGCAGTGCTTCATGGGATTGTAGTTTTATTTACCCAGTTGGCTGTAACACACAGTCTCGTACTTTTGTCTTTTTGACAAATTTTCTAATATTTTAATTTCAGATAGAATATTGACATGTTGTGATTCACGTTGTAGCTGGTTGTTATTATTCATGGCTTATAACGCTTTAAGCAACAAAACCGTTTCTGTGCCGTTTTGATTGTTGCTGAGGTGTAGCAGACCAAGGGGAGGGCATCGGATATATGACTCCCAGGAGTTCCTCTCAGTCCAGCTGATGTAGAGTGGGGCTCAGCGCTGCGTCTCCTGAAGTCCAGAATGAGCTCTTTTGTTTTGGAGGTGTTGTTATCAGAGCAGCTCACCTCTAGTTTCTGGACTTCATCTCTGTAGGCTGATTCATCCTCTCCTGAGATAAGTCCAATCACTGTAGTACTGTCTGCAGATTTGATGATGGCAAGGCAAGGCAAGTTTATTTATATATCACATTTCATACACAATGGTAATTCAAAGTGCTTCACATAAAAGAAAAGAAAAGAATAATTCAAAATAATCACAACAATAAAGCAAGGAATTTAAAAACTTTGAAAATGATTTAAAATTTGATTTAAGAGGTTCAAAATTAATTTAAAACAGTTAAGAATAGAAAATGATTATACATAAAATACAGTGCAATCAGTTCGGATATCGCACAGTGCTCATTCAATAAATGCACAGCTAAACAGATGAGTTTTGAGTCTAGATGTGAATGTGACTAATGTTTTAGCACATCTGATCTCTTCTGGAAGCTGGTTCCAACTGCAGGCGGCATAATAACTAAAAGCACATTCCCCTTGTTTTGTGTGAACCCTTGGTATTTCTAACTGACTCGATCCTAATGATCTGAGTGCTCTGTTAGGTTTATATTCAGTGAACAGAAATGAGAGTTGACGGATTCTATGAAGCTTCCAAGTTCTAACTCGTTTTATGAGTGATTTAACTTCACCTGTGCGAACTCACAAGCAGAGAATTTTCTTATCTTTACTGCTTAACTAAATTCACCAGCGTCAGAGTTCAGCAGATCGAAGATTTTGCTTGTAAAAGCTGAGGTGATTCCGTCGCTGAAACGGGCTTCCTGGATGTCTGTTGAGGGAACCCCGTTGCTGATTGGTCGGTTGCGGTGATGTCGGAATGACGTTTAAATGACGTTCTTTTGGGAAACCCCTCGTTGGATTGATTGGTTGCCAGGTTATGAAGAGCTTCAGCAGTCCTGCTAAAAGCCTGAGTTTGCAAGACTTTGAAGATTGTGTTTCTCTGAAGTGTTTGAGTTCTTAGATGGTCTCGCTTGTGCGATGGTACGGCATGGGGCGCTTTGTCGCGCTCACCAAGGTGAAAGCCAAGTTATTTTGAGTGAGAGTGCGAGCCCGAGTGTAAGACAGCGCGAGAGGGCTTTGTGTCCAATTTTTAAGCAGGCTGACTTTTGTTCAGCCCACAGGTCACTGTCCAATCAGATGGTGGCTTAGCCACGCCCCATACTGTTCCTTATCATGCATGAATCACATGCTGTTTGTGGAGAGTATTTCTGCAAGTTTTAAATATCTTCTGATAACAGTATTATCACCAGAGAATGATACAAAATATAAACTTTTCACTAACACCAATGTTCGGCGATAAGACAAGCTCTCATTCGAGCTCAAACAACAGGTATTTTGCATACACAGTAATCGTAATCACTAAAAGACAAGTTATAAGGCCAAGATTGAGATATCATGGTTTCGATAAACACATCAAATATATAGATACGGCATAACACATACAGTGGATACATTTTCACTACTTATACGTTTTAAACGATTGTCTGTTAAAATCGCCATGCCAGGTTCTGTTTCCTTTGTTGTAACAAAAGGGATTTCAGTCCATTACACCTGAGCAGTGCCACAGGCTGATTGTCTCCATGCCACGCCGCACTGATGCAGTAATTCATGCAAAAGGAGGCCCAACCAAGTATTGAGTACATGTACAGTAAATGAACATACTTTCCAATTAACTTTTCCACGACATTCTAATTTATTTCCTGATATTTCTCAGAAAAGAAGGAAGCAAACTCATTGCATTTGCTGACGGAGAGCATTTCACTGGCAAACTGATTTGGTGATTTGGGCAGTCTCTCAACAGTAGCAAAAAGAGTGCGAGTGTTGTTTAAGTTACTGTTTATAAGGTTTGAGAAGAATGACTGTCTAGCTTTGCCTAGTTCCACATTGAAAGTACGAAGGCTGTCTTTATATATGCTATAGTGGATTTCAAGTTTCGTCTTCTGACACATCCGCTCAGCTTCTCTGAATTGTCTTTTCATACTCTTAACTGCTGTCGATTTTCTCCAAGCTGATTTCTGTCTGCCAGACTTCTTACTGACTTTTATAGGAGCAATATCATCAATAACATTCTTAACTTTTGAGTTAAAGGAA
>NW_015506625.1:118682-124803 GCF_001515645.1 Sinocyclocheilus grahami
GGTTATGAAGAGCTTCAGCAGTCCTGCTAAAAGCCTGAGTTTGCAAGACTTTGAAGATTGTGTTTCTCTGAAGTGTTTGAGTTCTTAGATGGTCTCGCTTGTGCGATGGTACGGCATGGGGCGCTTTGTCGCGCTCACCAAGGTGAAAGCCAAGTTATTTTGAGTGAGAGTGCGAGCCCGAGTGTAAGACAGCGCGAGAGGGCTTTGTGTCCAATTTTTAAGCAGGCTGACTTTTGTTCAGCCCACAGGTCACTGTCCAATCAGATGGTGGCTTAGCCACGCCCCATACTGTTCCTTATCATGCATGAATCACATGCTGTTTGTGGAGAGTATTTCTGCAAGTTTTAAATATCTTCTGATAACAGTATTATCACCAGAGAATGATACAAAATATAAACTTTTCACTAACACCAATGTTCGGCGATAAGACAAGCTCTCATTCGAGCTCAAACAACAGGTATTTTGCATACACAGTAATCGTAATCACTAAAAGAAAAGTTATAAGGCCAAGATTGAGATATCATGGTTTCGATAAACACATCAAATATATAGATACGGCATAACACATACAGTGGATACATTTTCACTACTTATACGTTTTAAACGATTGTCTGTTAAAATCGCCATGCCAGGTTCTGTTTCCTTTGTTGTAACAAAAGGGATTTCAGTCCATTACACCTGAGCAGTGCCACAGGCTGATTGTCTCCATGCCACGCCGCACTGATGCAGTAATTCATGCAAAAGGAGGCCCAACCAAGTATTGAGTACATGTACAGTAAATGAACATACTTTCCAATTAACTTTTCCACGACATTCTAATTTATTGAGATGCACCTGTAGTATCTTCTTTTTGATATTGCAGTCAAATCTGTCTGACCTCTGCATAATTTGGGGATGTGCTAATCGCCTTCCTGATATTATTGATCTTCTCAGAAAAGAAGGAAGCAAACTCATTGCATTTGCTGACGGAGAGCATTTCACTGGCAAACTGATTTGGGGGGTTTGTCAGTCTTTCAACAGAAGCAAAAAGAGTGTGAGTGCTGTTTAAGTTACTGTTTATAAGGTTTGAGAAGAATGACTGTCTAGCTTTGCCTAGTTCCACATTGAAAGCACGAAGTCTGTCTTTATAGACGCTAAAGTGAATTTCAAGTTTCATCTTCTGCCACATCCACTCAGCTTTTCTGCATTGTCTTTTCATACTCTGAACTGCTGTTGATTTTCTCCAAGCTGATTTCTGTCTGCCAGTCTTCCTGCTGACTTTCAAAGGAGCAATGTCATCAATAACATTCTTATTTGTAGTTTTGTTTTCTGCATTATCTATGTGAATATTAAAATCCCCTGCAATAGCAAAACAGTCAAACTCTGAGGAAATTATTGATAGCATTTCTGTGAACTCTTCAATAAAGGCATTAGAGTATTTTGGAGGCTTGTAAATAATGATAAACAGAATGCGTGGAGCACCTTTCAACACAATCCCTAGATATTCAAAAGACAAGTACTGACCAAATGACACTTGCTTGCACTGACAGACATCTTTAAATAGAGCAGCTACACCTCCACCTCTCTTAACAGTCCTGCAAACACTCATGAAAGTAAAGTTAGGAGGGGCTGTTTCATTGAAGACCATTGCACTGCAGCTATTTTCTAGCCAGGTTTAGAAACATAAAATCCAGGTTGTTTGTGGTTATTAAGTCATTGATTAGAAATTATTTATTTTTTAGTGAGCGAATGTTTAAAAATGCTAACTTCATGGCATTGCATTTTGTCTCAACAGCAATATTAGTTTGATGCATAACAGGCCACAGATTAGATGAGTCAGCCGTATGGCTTGAGAAGGCCTTAGACTTTCTATCACGTTATAACACAGAAATAGAGAAAACTACAGGCACACTGGGTTCCTGCTTGTTCAGTAAACATTTGTGATTGTTGCTGCTATTATAGCGGGGACCCGACACATATCACTGAGAGCTGTTATCAGTTGTTTTTGGTTCACCTATAGCAGATGGAGGGTTTGGGCCCTGGCGTTGTGGCAGCGGCCAAAGAGCTCTCACAGGAGGAGGAGGACGAGCTGGGCCCACAGGCTTTGGTGGTTGTGGGGCCCGCCGTTTTTTTAGTTGATATCTGGGGACTTGCAGCGAAAGAGTGGGAGAGTTTGGTCCCAGCATAAACCAGTTCCTCCATTTTCTGTGAGAAGCTTAGAAGTGGAGATGCATTCAGGTTGAGTAGTTTGGCACACACTACTGAAGGATGATGGAGGGAGAAGTAGATGTTGTACTTTAGCACTCTTGCACCAAGTTTGTTTGGGTGGAGGCCATCCAGTTTAAACAGTTGTCTATGGCCCAGAAAAGATTGAAGTTGTCGATGAAATTGACTCCTTTTATACTGCAGATTCTTTGTAGCCATGTGTTCAGCCCAAGCAAACATGAAAACATATTAGTTCCCCTTGCTGGGAGTGGTCCACTGATGAACTACTGAACTTTAAGTCTTCGAAGTGTTTCAAAGAGTTCACTGAAGTCCTTCTTAAGGAGTTCTGACTGCTCTTTCCGAATATCATTCTTCCCCACATGGATGATGATTCGATTCTCAGTCTTGTGCTTCATTAGAATTTTCAGAAGTTCCTTGTTTACATCAGAAATGGTTGCTTGCGGAAGGCAATATGTTGTTGTATTTCTGCTACTGATGTTTCTGATAATAGAGTCGTTTGTTTGGGTGGAGGCCATCCAGTTTAAACAGTTGTCTATGGCCCAGAAAAGATTGAAGTTGTCGATGAAATTGACTCCTTTTATACTGCAGATTCTTTGTAGCCATGTGTTCAGCCCAAGCAAACATGAAAACATATTAGTTCCCCTTGCTGGGAGTGGTCCACTGATGAACTACTGAACTTTAAGTCTTCGAAGTGTTTCAAAGAGTTCACTGAAGTCCTTCTTAAGGAGTTCTGACTGCTCTTTCCGAATATCATTCTTCCCCACATGGATGATGATTCGATTCTTGTCAGTCTTGTGCTTCATCAGAATTTTCCAAAGTTCCTTGTTCATATCAGAAACTGTTGCTTGAGGAAAGCAGCATGTTATTGAATATCTGCTACTGATGTTTCTGATAATAGAGTCGCCCACTATCAGAGTCCTGGGCTCGGCTGCGCTCTGAGCTGAAAGCTGCTGTCTACTCAACCTTGAGCTGAGCGCATGTTTGTAGCGATGTTAGCTGCTGGCTGATCCGATCCATGTTTAATCACATTTGGGGATTCCTGTTCAAATCTGTTCTCAAGATGTATAGGGGGTGGTAGAATACCAGTATTCACAAGCCTTGTCATAGCTGTATCTGGGGAGCAGGAAGCCAGGGCAGCGTTGAGGACAACCAGGGTGGAGCAGGTGGGACTGAAGACCACCACATCAGAGCAGATGGGACCGAAGATCCTCACGGTGGAGCAGATGACCACTTCAGTGGAGTGTGAGTTCAGAAGTGGACGCCGCTGCCTCGGGAAGTTCTGCAGCTCAAGAGTGTCAAGGTTGTGAGGCTTGGGAGCGTATAGACCACTGGGATACCAGCTGCTCACACTGGCATCAGAGGTGGGTCCATTACACTGGCAATCATTTTTCGACTGTCCTGGCCCAAGTTCCATCTTGGCCATAACCGTGGCATGGCGAGGTGGCCATCTTGGCCAGGGGCTCAGCCGTGGTGGTCATCTTGTGAAGAGGTTCTTGAGTGGCAGCCATCTTGTGAAGAGGCTCTTGAGAGTTGGCCATCTTGTGAGCAGGCCCTGGCTTGACCGGTATGACGTGAGCAGGCCCTGGCTTGGCAGGCTTGATGTGAGCAGGCCCTGGCTTTACAGACATGATGGGAACAGGCCCCGGCTTGGGAGGCATGATGTGAATAAATCCAGACATGGCGGTCGGGACGTGAAAATGCTCTGGTGTGGTGGGTACTGGAGGATTGCAGGGTTCCTCATCAGCAATCCCCACAGTAAATGAATGGGGTATTGTGTGGGGTATGTGGTGGTATTAAACACGATATTCCTTTAGCTAAGCCAAAATGAAAAATGACTGATAGGGCAATGTCATTAAAACCCCCCTGGTCACACAGTACACTAAACTCTACCACGTAATCCTCAATAGGCCGATCTCCCTGACGAAGATGAATGAGGCGAGAAACTGGATCCATAGCTGGTATGGTGCTTGGTAAAGCTGCTGGATCTATGCTGGGTGAAGTCTTCTGTAACAGACAGGGTGTGACTGTAAGAACTCACCACTGAACTGTTAATTTACCTCCTGGTCAACAGGTGGCGCCTCCCTCCAGGTTCCTGCTGATTTCTGACATTCATTAAGCCTGATGTGAGACACATGTGTTTAGCCCTATATAAGTGGGTCCTTCTCCAGCAAGGGGAGCTTCCCTATCAGAACCTAAACTACCAGCACCAGAACGATTTGATGGCAGTCCCGAGAAATATCGTGGGTTCATCACCCAGTGTACCCTAGTATTTCAACTACAACCTAACAGCTTCCCCACAGAGGGCAGTAAGGTGGCCTACATCATTACCCTTCTCACAGGCAAGGCATTAGACTGGGCTTCGGCTTTGTGGGATCAAAGATCACCACTTACTGTAAGCAGTGACAGCTTCATTGCTGAAATGAAGAGGGTTTTTCACCATCCGGCTAGCACAGGAGATGTGGACTACCGTTTGCTTCAGCTCTCTCAGGGCACTCGGAGTGTGGCGGACTTTGCCATTGAGTTTCGTACCCTAGCTTCAGAGAGTGGATGGGACCAGCGAGCTTTGAGGGCCACATTCTACCAAGCCTTGTCTCCTGAACTCAAGGATGAGTTGGCATTTAGAGACCCTGCTCCAGATTTGGAGTCGCTCATTGATGTGGCTATCCGAGTAGATCATCGGCTCCGAGAAAGACAACATGAACGACGTCGGGAGACCAGTATGTATCGCCCTAAGGAATCTTCCAATACTGTTGACCCACCCTGGAAGTCCAGTGATCTGGAAGAGCCAATGCAGCTTGGTAGAACTAGATTAACCCAGACAGAAAGGGATCGACGGCTGAGGGAGCGCCGCTGTCTGTACTGTGGCAAGTCTGGACATTTCCGATCCAACTGCCCTGAATTGTCGGGAAAAGCCAGTTCTCGTCCAGGAAAGGGGGAACTGGAACGAGAGTAAAGATTTCCCCCCATCCTGCAACCTCTGGAGTTACAATCCAAGCCACCATCTTCCATAACAACCAGCATTACCAGCTTGGTGCTTTCATTGACTCTGGGGCTGCTGGGAACTTTTTGGATTTGGATGTTGCCAGACGTTTGGGCATTCCAACCGTACTCCTCCAGAAACCTCTAACCATCACGGCTCTAGATGGCAGACCTCTGGGGTCAGGACAGGTCAGTCACTGCACCTCATTCCTTCAGTTTAAAATTGGGTGTCATAAGGAATTAATGCAATTTTTTCTGATTCAGTCACCTGAACTCCCCCTAGTTCTTGGATTTCCATGGTTAACTTGCCACAACCCACACATTGACTGGTCTAGAGGTGTTAAAGGTTGGGGAACTAACTGTGTTTCTGCTCTCTCTTTTTGCCATTCTCCTGAGATTCTTGAGTCATTCCCAGGGTCTTCAACACTCTCCAAGTGGCCTGTCAATGTCAAACAAGATATACCTAGCACTCGAGGGCTACCTGTATCTCAGTTCAAATCTGCCATCACAAGGTCCCCTGTCCTTCATCCTGAGCCATATCAAGTTCCCAAGTCCACAGAGGTACTGAAGCTTCCTAGTTCACCGACCCAGAGTAGTATGCCTCCTATGTCTCTTCCTGAATTGTCCAGAGTTCCTCCGGAGTATGCTGATCTCAGAGAGGGCTTCAGCAAGTCTCGAGCCACCTCCCTTCCTCCGCATAGACCATATGACTGTGTTATAGACCTGGTTTCTGGAGCATGCCCACCCAGGGGTAGACTTTACTCCCTCTCGGCCCCTGAAAGGGCTGCTATGGACAAGTACCTTAAGGAAGGCTTGGATAATGGTTTCATTCGTCCTTCGACCTCACCTGCTGGAGCGGGGGTTTTTTTTGTTGAGAAGAAGGATGGTGACCTCAGGCCCTGCATCGACTACAGGGGTCTTAACCGCATCACCATTA
>NW_015506625.1:125388-182488 GCF_001515645.1 Sinocyclocheilus grahami
ACTTTCCAGGCAGTTTGATTCACCAGAGGAGGAGTCTAGGCCGGAGCCCATCCTACCCACCTCCAGAATGGTAGCAGCTATCCAGTGGGGCGTTGAGGCTGCCATTATGAAGGCCCAGCAGCAGCAGTCAGATCCAGGTAATGGTCCACCAGGACGACTCTTTGTACCTAACAAAGTACGCTCTGATGTGTTGCAGTGGGCACATGCTTCCCTTCCCTCTGGTCATCCTGGGGCCACTAGAACTTGCAAACTCATCCGGAGGAGGTTTTGGTGGCCTAAGTTGCAAAGAGATGTCCAGGATTTTGTCGCTGCCTGTGCTGTGTGTGCCCAGAACAAGGAGTCCAGAACCCACCCTAACGGATTACTGCATCCTCTACCTATCCCTAAACATCCTTGGTCACACATATCTATGGACTTTGTCACAGGCTTACCTAGATCCCAAGGTAATACAGTCATTCTTGTGGTGGTGGATAGATTTTCTAAAGCATGCCATCTCCTGCCTTTACCCAAACTTCCTACAGCAAGCCAGACTGCAGAGCTCCTGATGCAGCATGTGTTCAGGATTCACGGCTTCCCGCAGGATATGGTCTCGGATAGAGGTTCTCAGTTCACCTCCCGGTTCTGGAAGGCTTTTGGCCGTCTCATTGGGTCTGACATCAGCTTGTCATCTGGCTTTCACCCCCAGTCAAATGGGCAGACCGAGAGAGTGAATCAGGATATAGAGAGGACGTTGAGATGCTTGGCAGCAGATAATCGGACCACTTGGAGCTCACGTTTAATCTGGGTAGAGTTTGCACATAATACTCTCTACCATTCATTGACAAAGAAGATACAAATGCAAGCTTTTATTAAAAGTGATCTTGGTCAAAACAGGCAGGGTCGAACACCAGCAAACAACTATATATCCAGGGCAAGGCAAAAGAGTAATCCAAAACAGGCAAAGGTCAGGGCAGGCAGCAAATAATAACAAAAAACAGGGAAACAGTCCAAGGTCAAAAACACAGGCAAGGCAAGGCACGGCAAAAACAAGATAAGGAAAACCAGGAAACACGCTCAGTAATGTCCACCAGTGAAACAAGCCTTCGCAAAGTGAGTGTGTTTGTGTTAGTCGCTTCATGAAGCTTCGAAACCTTTGTGAATAATTTGTTTCAAAACAGTGGTTCGGAGCGCGTATCAAAATGCCAAAGTCACGTGATTTCAGTAAACGAGGCGTCGTTACATTATAACTGTTTGGAAACGTTTATAAATTCAATAGATTGCCATTGGGGGGCAATAATGTTTGTGTGAACCTGTGAATCATACAAGTTCATTTAGATCACCTCCCAGTGGCGAACCATTCAACCAGTGTCTCTGATCTCAGAATAAATAAAAATAAATAAAAAAACATATTATAGAGCTCCAGAGTTGACGTCACGCAATCTAAACTCTGCCATTTTGGCAGGCAGTCAGGAGAGCACTAGAGTGGCTGTAGTATTGGTATCTACAGTAGTCGAACAATCATTTAAAACTAGACTGTTTAGATCTTACAAACCTTACTATTTCAACATGGTGGACAGCTGCTGTGTGCCAAGATGCCAGAATAGGCAGGGGAAAGCAAAGGGGAAATCATTTTATCGTATTCCTAAGGATCCCGATAGACGACTAAAATGTTTCACTGCAATAAAACGTATTTTTAATAATTTTTTTGTCTTTTATCTCAGTATTCCTATAAGTGTTGTATAAGGGTTTACAACATGAAAGAGTTTAAAATGTGTTAAATAACTGGGCTGATATAGGCTATTTAAGAATTTTCAGTATACACATTATCCCACCGAACATAAAACACACACTTTTCTTAAAAATAAAAAATATATATAAAATATTCCTATCATTTTTTTTATCCATCCCACAGTCTTGTAAGTCCATTAACTGATCGTCTTTTTTCCATAATATTTGTATATTATTATTATAATTATTTTGGTTATATTTTTATATTCATTATGTATTTCATTTCGATCTCTTTACTTAACCTTCTGAATAGTTTTGTAAATAATAGCCTACTGTAAATGCTCGACATGCAAATAAAGCTTTGATTATGCTGTATGACTGGAATTTTTACTGGAAGTGCAGTTTAAAGGTTAAATTTAACATATTTCATTTTATTTCAGGTAATTAATAGACTATAATTATAAATACTATAGTGTTTCGTTGAGGAATGAATCATTCGTGTATCATTTGTAAATGAAAACAACACACTTATTTATCGTCACACAGGGGTGTAAATAAATCATACAGTAAAAAATATATTGGCATAATTGTCAGGCGTTTACAGTATTTGCAAAATATATGCTAGCATATTTATAATAATTATACAGAACGTTAACTAGGTAAAGCGATTCATAAATTGAAAGGGGAAATACAACAATAAATATAAAAATATAGCCCTAAACCAGTTAATATAATATTATTATAATATTATTAAATTACAGTGTAATAATAATAACAATATACAAATATTAAATAAAAAGACACGATCAGTTAACAAATTTACAAGACTGTGGGAAGGATAAAAATGTTTTATCCATCTCTGATAGTCGCAGGTTGCTATGGTCATGCAGGTTTGTTTATAGATCAAACTTGTGGCCACAAGAAAAATATGTTGTTCCCTCAAAATAAGAAGTCGTGGCGACAAGAAATGGATGTTGTTCCCTCAACATAAGATCTGAAGGCCACGACTTCACATCACAACATTTTATCACGTTCCCACGAGTTTATATGACGCTTCCACAAATTAATATCTCTTGGCCACAACATATTATCACGTTCCCACAAGTTAATATGTTGTGGCCACGACTAAACTAAGTGAACCGAACATATCCCTGCCCGGTCACCATACAATAATCAGGTAAATGGCAATTAGCCTAAAAATGTGACTCTAAAATGGGCGGGGCTTCATGACACATCATTGTTTCACATTGGTCAGATATGAATATGATGATTTATTTTAACCCTTCATCATGTGTTTTAATAATTGTTCTTATTTAAAGATGAATGAATGTACTTGTTTTCTGATCTGATATTCATATCAACAGTCTCTTATTCATGTGCAGTGGTGGAAAGAGTACTGAAAATTTGTACTTAAGTACAAGTACTGTTACATTGCTGAAATAATACTCAATTACAAGTAAAAGTACTGGTCCCAAAACAGTACTTAAGTAAAAGTACAAAGTACTCTTCTCAAAAACTACTCCGAGTACTAGTTACTAGTTACATTTTAGCTGGCGATATTTAATGAATTACCAAAAAATATTCATTCACATCAAAGACTTATTTGGATAATAGCTACTTTGAATAAAACCCACATTTCTTTTATTGAAAAATACGTGAATTAGTGGTCATGATACAGGAATTTGATTTCTAACTTCAATACCTTGAAAAATATTAATAGTAAAGTACCCGTGAATCGGAAGTTGCAACTGACTTCAGTGTTATGATGTATTTCCAAGCGAAAGGTTGTGGCTAGAAGGGATACAGCTCCGACAGGACAACTAACAATGAAATTTAATTTTCTACCTATTAGATTGTTTTTTATTAACGTCTACACCTACTCCAACCCTAAACCTACCCCTTACAATAATGCAAAAAATATTAATTATTGTTGTATTGTGACAAAAATTACACTGTATTTTTGTGAGCATGCCCAGTAGCGCCATATGTATCCCTTCTAGCCTTAACCCAAGTGAAACGGATTATTGAATAAAGGGCGGGGTTTTATTGTGGTGCACCTCCTCTCCACCTCTTGCTCACAGCAGATTCACGGTTGGATAGTGGTTAAGAATATCTGCTTGTTACGTCTGATATCATGCTTCACCGCTTCTGGGTCCTAACGCTCTGCCAGAAGCCCCCCCAAAAATACCAAACTGTGCTAATATGCACTCACGATGCCATATAATACTGAAAATCTACTGAAATCCCAGATGGTCCAGACAGTGATTCAGCTAAAATATTAGTGTCTGAGACACTGTGAGCACGGAGACTGTAGTGTGCACGGCATTTTTTTTTTAAATCCTTAGCTTAAATATGTAATATTAATTAAATAGTGCTCATAAATGGCTGCTGAGATAGTATTCTCAAGTGAAATTAGTAGAGGCTTGGACCCGGAAACAGCAGTCCTTACGTCATACTTAACAAGAGGATTCTCCCCAAGCCGTCAAACTGACGTCATCAGAGCGAGAACGCCATTCCAGAGCGGAAGCAAAATTTTCAGTTTTGGATTAAAGATTACGACGGCAGACCATACATCAAAAAGTAAGTAGGGTCATTTTTGATTTCATGACGATTTACGAATCATTTTCAATACCATTGGCAAAGCTAACACATACTGTATACTGCCATATAGATATTTTAATATCTCAAAAAAATTTTTGTTCATCCATTTTTCCCCCCCAAGGCAATCATTATTTCAAGCTTTAAGTGATTTAATCCAAGTATTCTAAAAAGACATTCGCTTTATATGATGAACAGATTTTAATATAGGCTTTTATTTACATACATATAAACATTGATCAATTACCATTACAAAAATCTCAATCTTAAACATTTGCTCATTCTGTGTATTTGTGTCTTTAAAATAGGGTAACTTTGTTGCAAAAGCTTACAGCACAATGAAGCTTGATTTCAAATTTGAGTTCAAACCGAATTTAATTTACAAAAAAGGTCAAGTACACAGTCAGTAATAAAATTATAAAACAAATTACGACAATTCAACTCGAAATATGACAATACTGAATTTTCATAGGCAGTGTTTTAAGAGCCATATATGTTGTTTATTTAGATAAATGGAACATCAGATGGCTTTGACCTGTAATGTCTGTACAGTGTAGTGAAGCAGTTACACAGACTAGGATATTTACATGTACAAATCATACAAATATCCCATTCCAAAACATTTCTAGTATACTTACATTGTAAAGAAATTAAAGTTCCATCTTTGATTGTTGAAAGACTTTCTGGTGCATTTCACTTACAACCAATACGATTTCCAGTAGCATTTTCATCAGTCAGGCATGGATCTATTCTGAATGGTTGATCAGTTTTGACAGTTTAATCCAGGAGCAAAGAGAAATACTTTCTAGCACGGAGAGATCGCGATTGCACACAGTCTGAGTGCGCACAAGCAATATCGGAGTGAGAGGACAGGCAGTTCATTTGTATAAGTTAGGCATATTTGAGAGCTCGCATCCAGTTTTCTGTGATTACATGAATGTGTTCTCATGTTACAATAAAGCTCTCGCCACATTTGCACAGGAATTATTACAATTATGCGGAATAGCCTACCTGCAATCCCGCGCGGACATTCAGACTCTGTAATTGCCAGAAGGAGGATGTGTGTCAAACTCGCTGTCGGAGAGGAAAGAGAGACACCCAGCTTGTATCGGTGTATATTCAGTAGATACTATGGAAAATGAGTTATGGAACCGTGTCAGATGTTTCAGTATCGGTATCAAAATATAGATATTTATAATAACACTACCATGTAGAGTCCATAAATTACGCTGAGCTCCCTCACTGTCTGATCAGCTCTTCACCTGCTGCAGCGGCAGCTTTTCCCGCTTCAGATATCAGGGCTGTTATTGGTCCCTTCACGATCAGATATCTTTGGCTACTGAAGTGCCATCAAAGGTTTGAATATTAATTCAAATTGTGGGTGTACTGAGTAACGAGCTATGATTTAAAAATAACGAAGTCAATTATTTTGCTTAATTTGTACTTAAGTACAAGTAAAAGTACAACTTTAAAAATATACTCAAAAAACTACAAGTACCCGAAAAAAAACCTACTTAATTACAGTAACGTGAGTAGTTGTAATTCATTACCTCCACCACTGCTCATGTGGCATGACAAAAGATGAAAGCAGGACGATCCAGACCTACAGGAGTAACTATTACTAACTATTGAAGGGTAAGATCCTCAGAGAGTCAGGACTACTGAAGAATGGGAAGAGTGTGTGATTGAAGGTGGTTTTGAATGCATGTAGATGTGTGTTAGTTACAGGATCAGAGAATGACACCTTTCCTCTGTCATAGTCCAGATTCACTCTCACACGATCAAGCTGCTGTTGAACACGAAAACCAGAACGCAAAGACCGTCCATACTGATACACACTCCAGACATCATTGTTAAAACAATCACGTCCCTTCCTGGGGTTTGATGCTGTAGTTACTCCAACAGTCCAGGCTGAACTCTCTTTAAGCTCCACATCCCAGCAGTGTGTTCCTGAGTTAAACCCCTCTGAACCCAGAACACAGGGAAACTCATCAAATCTCTCTGGATTATCAAGAATAGTTTGATTGTTCCTGCTGTATCTCAAACTGGTCAGATCATCAGACAGGACGAGACGTGGATGAGCCGTGTTTGGATCCAGAATCACAGGAGCTGATGAGACACAATCAACAGATGCTGTTATTCTGATGTTCATATAACATACCTGCCAACATTTGGGTCCCAAAAAACGGGAGCCGGGGGGGAGGGGGCAAAAGTATCAATTATTATATTATATTATTATTATATTAATTTATTATATTAATTTAAACAATTATTATCAAACAATTATTTAAACTGCATATTTTCTGCATAAAAATAAGGGTCGTTTTTGGCTTTGGACTAAAACAAAAAGCAGAAGGGCTTATTGAAAAATGCAAATTCATTCTCTCTTCATTCTTTTGCTTTTCGCCAGGAATATAGCCATTTTCCCGGTAACCACAGTAAAGCAGCGCAGCATCTGATTTTGCAACCTGCAGCGCTCATATTTAATCAGTTAAACCATAGCCTTTTGAAGTGTAAGCTATATCTCAATTTGCATGTATATTTGTTTTTTTCACTGGAGCACCACCTGAGTCTTCTCCTTCTGTCCCATTTCTACCAGTGATCCTTTCCTTCCTGCGGCCCTCATCACTGTTGCAGGTTGCCAAGTTGAGTGGACAAATGGGTTGAAATTTTTATGTGTCGATTGTGTGAGAAGGATGCGTTTCATACAAGATCTGGCAACTGGGCAACCTTGGAAGTCATTTGAGAGACTGGTGCTGGCCTACCTGAAGGACATTACTGGACCCTTGCTGGATCCTCTTTAGTTTGCCTACAGAGCAAACAGGTCTGTGGATGATGCAGTCAATATAGGAATGCACTACATCCTCCAACATCTGAACAAACCAGGGACTTATGCAAGAATCCTGTTTGAGGACTTCAGCTCCGCTTTCAACACTATCCTCCCGGATACCCTTCTGAATTAAATGACACAGCTCTCTGTACCCACCCTCATCTGTCAGTGGATCATCAGCTTCCTGACAGACAGGCAGCAGCTAGTGAGGCTGGGCAAACTCACATCCAGGACTATCACCATCAGCACTGGCGCCCCTCAGGGTTGTGTTCTCTCTCCACTGCTCTTCTCCCTGTACACCAACGACTGCACCGCTAAAGACCCCTCTGTCAAACTCCTGAAGTTTGCGGACGACACTACAGTCATTGGCCTCATCAAGGGTGGAGATGAGTCTGCTTACAGACAGGAGGTTAAAGAGCTGGTTGTCTGGTGCAGTCACAACAACCTGGAGCTGAACACCCTCAAAACAGTGGAGATTATCGCGGATTTCAGGAGAAACCCCCCTGCACTTTCCCCACCCACCATCATGAACAGCACTGTGACTGCAGTGGAGTCATTCAAGCTCCAGGGAACCAACATCTCTCAGGACCTGAAGTGGGACCATCACATTGACTCAGCAGAGGCTGTACTTCCTTTGCCAGCTGAAAAATGGCAACCTGCCACAGGCACAGATGACAGATGTTCTACTCTGCTGTTATTGAGTTGGTTCTGTGCACTTCTATAACAAATCAGATATAAGAAGACTGCAGCGGACTGTTAGGACAGCAGAAAGGATAATTGGTGTGCACTTGCCCAACCTTCAGGACTTGTACAACTCCAGAGTGAAGAAATGGCCAGGTAACATCATCACAGACTGCTCCCTTCAGGCAGATGCTACAGATCTCTGTGCACTAGAACATCTAGGCATAAAAACAGAATTTTTTCCTCCCATGCCATCTCCATCTTGAACAGCTAACACAGAAATGACCACCTGTTTTCTGTAATTCATTCACTCTATTAATTCTTGAGAGAGAGGAATCAATTAGATATCATGTAAATACAAGTGCATATTTGTTTATACAGCTGATAATACAGTACACAATGCACAAACCTGTACATAAACCTTCTGTTCCAGATGTATACCACATTATTATTATCATTATCATTTTCCTTGATCTTATTTAAATGTTCTCTTATTCTTGTGTCATATATGTATGATTATGTACATGTATGTATGTATGTATGTACCAAGAGTTCCTGAAAAACCACAAACAAAAAATGTCCTTGTGTGTTTGTGCACACTTGGCGAAAGCTTATTCTGATTCTGAAACAATGTTAGTAACAAGCCAAAACAATCTAGCAACAGGTTAAAATATGTTAGCAACATGCTAATACATATAGGAACATGTTACCAACATGCTAAAATGCTAGCCATACATCATAGCAATCATATAGCAATCTATTTATCCATGTTTCTGAGAGACCTATTCCTTAAGTGCTTGGAGGAAGTAAAGTTGTGGATGGCTGAAAATCTTGTTCAATTGAATGAAAATAAAACAGAAGTTATTATTTTTGGTTGCACAGCTGGTAGCCAGATGGTAAACGATAACTTGGGCCCATGGAAGGTGTACCTGCAGGATCAAGTAAAGAACTTTGAAGTCATTTTTGACTCATCTCTCATATTTGATCGACAAATAAAGACGGTGGTCCATAATTGCTTCTTCTATCTAAGGGCAATAGCCAAATTGAAACAAATTCTTCCAGCCAGGGACCTGGAAAAAGTTGTCAATGCCTATATTTTTTCCCGTCTAGACTAGTGTAGTGCTCTTTATGTTGGGACTTGTCATAAACATGTTGCTCGCTTGAAGTTAGTATGCTGCTGCAAGGTTGTTAATGAATGCTAGGAAATCAGATCATGTTACTCCCTTATTGTCTTTTTTAGGATGGTTACCAGTACAATTTAGGATACAATATAAGATTTTGATATATGTCTTTAAAGCTCTTCACGGAATGGCGCCAGAATATCTAGTTGAGCTTATTAAGCCCCACAGTCCAAGCGTAATACTAAGATCATCAAATACGTTTCTCCTAACTCTCCCTCGTGCACGTCTCAAATTGAAGGGTGATCGTGCTTTCTCCGTCACTGGTCCAAGACTGTGGAACAATCTGCCACTGGATGTTAGATCTTCCTTAACTTTAAATGTTTTTAAGGATCGTTTGAGATCATATTTGTACTCCCTGGCATTTTAGTATATGGATGTTTTTATGTTATTGTCTTGTTGTTGTTTTTTTTTGCTTTCCATTGTAATGTACAGCACCTTGGAACTACTGTGTAGCCTGTAAGGTGCTATATAAATAAATAAACAAACAAACAGACAGCATGGCCTTAAAAACTTCAAGCTTTTTAAACTACTTCAAAC
Organism: Sinocyclocheilus grahami; assembly: GCF_001515645.1. Lineage (NCBI taxonomy): Eukaryota > Metazoa > Chordata > Actinopteri > Cypriniformes > Cyprinidae > Sinocyclocheilus > Sinocyclocheilus grahami. Next base: position 134,923 of record NW_015506625.1, read on the forward strand.
ATTTTGGTTAGGCTTTCTCAAGGTAACATAAGGTTTGTCTTGTTTATATAGTTAATTATTTATTTTAATTATTGTAATAGTGCTGTGAAGAGCATGCAGCAGGTCCTTCTGTGCTGGTAGAGCCAAAATGTCATTAGTTGAATAGATATTCATCATTACAACAGCATTTGAGGTTCCTCAGATCAGCGCACTGGCAGAACCTTAGGCTGGTTTCACACCACAAGCGTGGGTTTCACGTCAGCTTCACATTAGCATAACTACATCGTCACTGCAGCTGCAGACTTGCAGAGCATTCACACTGGAAGTGTTTGTACAGCGTCAGAGCAGCAGCTCCAAAGCTACATACTGTATTTCTTTACACAGACAACTATAAATTTGATTTTAGAAGTTGGTCATTTATAAGCTTCAAAGTTTTAAAATCTTGAAAGTTTGTTAACATGGGGATTCATCTGTTAATGGTAAACAACAAACACAACCAAGAAAACCGCTCTGATCACATCATTTCAGACATATTTTGATGTAGATTGTGCTGTTTATAATGTTATTTTTATAATTCACCGTACTTTCATCCAAACTGAATAATTAAAAACAAGTTTAAATGGGTAAATCTTCTATACATATTTTTGATTCTTCATTTAATTTTCTGACATACTCCAATTCTAGTTAAAACACACTAGACAAGCTTATTCTGTGCATTTTTAGCACTTTTTGTGTGAAATCATATTTATTTTGTCCATCAAAAGTGTGCCGTCACTTTGATTGAGCGTAAGCTGCACAGCAAAATTAGACTCTGTGCCGAATCCATCGCTTCAGTGCTGCTCACACGCTGCTCCTGCTCCCACTCCTGGTGTGAATGCACTCATTTGTTAACAGGCATGCTGAACAAAAATATGTGCTGCTCACGCGCCGCTCACGCTTGTGGTGTGAAGGAGAAAGATTAAATAGGCCAGTTCTCTGATGAGTTTATGAAATGTTCATCCAGAAGCACCATCAAAAGGCACTGCAAATATGTTCCTGGAGCACACAATATAATATTTGAGGTTCTCCAGAGGGTTCCAGTGTATCAGTCAGAAGAAGCCCAAATGATGCTTCAAGTATCTTTTCATTTTTATACTGTTCTGGACTTGAGTAGATGAAGAAAGAAGAATCATTATAAGAACATAATTGAAAGTATTGACTATATAACCTTACTACAAACCCTAATACAAACTAGTAATCTAGTACACGTGATTGTCTCATGAGGAACCTTTAACTCTCCCCCCATCCGTCATTTCCAGTGTGTGTGTGTGTGCGTGAGCTCAGATCTTCTGCAGTCAGACTCACTGTTCTGGACGATGTCCTGCATCTTCCTCCAGACTCTGAACGGCAGGTTTCCCAAGTAACAAGGCACATTCATCAAAGCTCCAGAAAGCTGTGGATCTGGCTGTGATGAGATCTGGACTCTGGAAGAACATTCAGGAGTCAGAACTGCAGTGGCTTTGGATCAGAAACAGATAGAGCAGCGACAGCAGCAGATCACTCACCTTTCCATTGAGATGGGAAACTCCTGCAGAACAAACACACCATTGCTCATCAACAACTCAATCAATCAATCATCAATCAATCAATCATCTGAAATCAGACCTTCAGAAAGCAGACGTCACTGGCTCTCATCATCTTCTCCATGTCTTTGATTGTGTGTGAAAGAGCTGAGATGTGTCTGTTCATCTCCCCCAGCTTCTCCTCCAGCTTCTGCTTCTTCTGCTCCTCTTCCTCCCTCAGTGCAGTGATTGTAGCTTCTTCTTCATCTCTTAGAAACCGATGAAGCTTCTCAAACTGCTGTTTAATCTGACGCTCTGTGTGCTCAGCTTGAGACTGAAATCAAACCACATTCACTTCAATCCTCTCCATCAACACACATCAACACAAACACATCATTCATATCTAAGATTAACTCTGATATTGACATATAACCTGATCCAGAAGCAGATTGATGACCGTCATTTACAAAAACAACAAACTGGAATCCATTATATTAAATATATAAAATCATAACTGTATATAGTGATTCTACAGCTGTAATGACGTTCCGTTTCCTCACCTTGATGTGTTGAACTGTTTTCTCAAGCTCTCCTTTCATTGTTTCATTGTGTTTCAGTTTCTCTTGTAAGGACTTCAGTCCTGTATTGAGCTCCTCCTAGAATTAAACAAAAACACATTTAAAAAACAAACAAACAAAAACAGATTACAGTGAACAGAAGAAGAGAAGACAATACCGTGATATGATCATATAATGCAGTGAAAAATATTTGTCCCCATCCTGATTTCTTCTGTTTTTGTGTATGTCTCATATATCTCAAAAGTTGTCCAATACCAACTGAGCCTGTATGAAAATCTCTGTACAACAAATCAACACTTAAATGGGACTTTTCAACAGCATGACGTTCTCTTGCTCTTAAACAGTAACACACTATAACACACATGAAAGGAATTACAAGAATGATGAGGAAGAAAGTGATTGAAAGGATTACAAAGCTATTTCAAAGGCTCTTGGACTCAAAGAATCACAAATACCGCTTTTCCACTGGGGCTGTGCTTTTCTGCTCAAAGAATCCTGGGACAAATTTGCCCAGATCCTGCTTAAGAACCGGCCCCGAAACCTTGCTGGTCTTGATCAAGGGAACATATGATGTCAGTAGGCGGAGATTACAGACCACAGTTTGAAAGGCACTTGCATTTTTAAAAGCCGTCAGAGTTCAGTTAAATTAACAACAACAATTAAATGTCAGTTCAGTAGTTGTCAGCAGAAGAAACCAACGCTCTCCTGCAAGAGATAACAAGCGATTCTGGTCACATGTTAGTGACGTAGAGGGTTCTGCTCCTTGCCTCCTCTGCTCCAGCTCCGGCACCAGCCCCAGTGGAAAAGCAGTAAGTGAGAGCCATTATCTCCAAATGGAACAAACTCAGCACAGTAGGGGGAACTAAACTGTAATGAGCCTTTAATATACTGTATAGCCTAGTCCATGCTTAAGCTTACCACAAAGCACTGGCAAGAGTAATGACCATTTGTTGGGAAAATGGCAAGGAGATATATTAATTATTTAATAATAATGTCATGTTTCTGTTCTGTGCTTTTAAATTTTGTTTTTCTTTGTATTTCTGTCCCCCTGCATTAGTTCCCTGGTTAGTCTTTTTCCTTAGTAATCCATTAGTCTCATTGGTTGTTAATTAGCCTTACACTTGTTCTGTTTCTTCATGATTGCATTCTCCCCTGTATTTGAGTTTCCCTCAGCTCTCTGTCTGGTATTGTTTTGGTGATGTTGGTTTGTTGTGTTGTGGATTTACATTTGGATTACAAGCGTTCTATGTTTGTTTTGTTTTATTATAATTTTTTTTTATATAATGGAATTGCCAGCTGTACAGCTCCTATGCCCGGAGCAGTTGGACCGTTCACTGGAGGACCACACCAGGGACTTTTTAGATCTGGCGTGCCTTACGCACTACCCCAACCGCTCGCTCTGTGTATTTTATATCACTATATATCTCTCTATATCATGCCTGACAGCGAACGGTCCCCAAGAGGATTTCACCGCTTTTGTGGAGTGGGTTCTGTTCTGTGGATTACCGTTCACCATCGACACCACAGAGGAATTCACCAGCCCCACTTCCAATCTAGAGCCCAGCCAGCCTTCACTGAGCACTCGCCAGAGCCCACCGCAGAGCCCAAGCCCGCCGAGATCAAAGAGCCTGAGCCAACAGGAGCGACACAGCGGAACTTCGCCCTGGAGCCCGAGCTTGACGACGCAACTGGCCAGGTGTATGAGCTGGCAACACTGTGTGATGCCTTGGGAGTCCACGTGGAGATCGAGGGAATGGATTATAACCCCGCCTACACTCCTATCACTGAGGGTGAGCTGCCACTGACCTCTGGACTACTAGACTGTTTAAATGAGGATGAATACTGGCTTTTCCCTTCACCGCTGGTCCTGCTGAGCTCTCCTTCGTCTCCACTGGTCCCGCCCAGCTCTCCTTCGTCTCCGCTGGTCCCACCCAGCTCTCATTTGTCAGCCAGCTCCTCATCAGCAACGTCGGGAAGGTTCCCGCCCAGCCTCCCACTCCCTCCTCCTCTGTCTCAGCCTTCCAGTCCATTGGCCCTGTGTCAGCTGGCCACTGAATATACCCCAGCTCACCCTCAGCACACCAAAACCGGTGGGTTGGATGAGCATTGGGACCTTCGACTTCCAGTTAACTCGGGGTTGGAGGATCCCCTGTCTCTGTCTCTGCCTCCGAGACCCGGACTCCACCTCAGTCCCTCCGACCCATCGGCTCCACCTTGGCTCATGGCTCACTCGTTTCCACCATGGCCCCTAATCCCACAGGCTCTACCGGGCTCCCTCGTCCCTCCGGCTCCGCCTTGGTCAGTCATCGACCATCCTTCGCCTTGGGATTCCACTCCTCCGGCTTCGACTCGTCCCTCGTCACCTGAGCCACCAGCTCCGCCTTGGCCCTCGGGATCCTCAGTGTCACCCTGGCTCTGTGGTTCTCTGTCTCCATCCTGGGCTCCTCTTCCACCAGCTCCGTCTCCATCAGTTGGCACCCTGGTGTCGTCGGCCCCATCTCCACCATGGCTCCTCCCACCGTGGGCCACTATCCTGGCTGGCCTCTGGTTCCCCACCTGCTCCGGGCACCTCCCTGGCTCCTTCCTCTATCTACTCCGCCCTGGCCGTATGAAATATGCCCCCTTCCCATTGCCTGCCCCTCACCTGCCCCATGCCCATCTCCTGAAATCCCACCCTCCCTCCTCTGTTGGACTGCTTTTGTAGGAGCGAAGACATGCCATTTCGGGAGGGGGCGAAATGTCACATTTCTGTCCTGTGCTTTTACATTTTGGTTTTCTCTGTATTTCTGTTCTCCTGCATTAGTTTCCTGGTTAATCTGTTTTCTTAGTAATTCATTAAGAAGAGATGATGCCAACCCCTCAGAGAACCTCAGATGATGCCAACCCTGGAACAACATACAGAACTACCAAATTTTGCTATAAGTTTGATTGCATCATATAATAATTACTGTTAACAGTGTTCATTGTCTGTCTGATTATGTCTTTAATTGATTTTTCCTTACATTTCTGCCATATGTACATAAACTGATAGTAACCACTGATAAGCTACTACTAAATATTGTAGAAACTTAAATTTCTGCAAAGTTGCTTTGCAACGATTTGTATCATAAAATGCGCTATACAAATAAACTTGAATTTAATTAATCTCATTGGTTGTTAATTAGCCCTACACCTGTTCTGTTTCTTCATGATTTAATTCTCCCCTGTATTTAAGCCCTCTATTTCCCTCTGCTCTCTGTCTGGTATTGTTTTGGTGATGTTGGTTTGTTGTGTTGTGGATTTACGTTTTGATTACTCCTGGAATTTGCATTAAATACTCTCTTGAACTTTACTCCTTCGTTGTGTGCTTGATTAGACAGCCAACACATTACAAATAAACTAGTGCTGTCTGAGTCACTGTCGGTTGCAAAGATTAAGTTGATGATGCTGAGTTGCCCTCTCCACAGTATATTGGTCTTTAGAGAGAAATGCACCTTACTGTTTACATAATCAGAGAGTATTTGTTTTCAAATTGTTTTTGAATTGGTTCATTTTAAAGTAGACATTTAAATTTTTATGTAGATATACTGTATTTCTCATGTCTGTGAAGCAAGTGGCATTAAGGATGAGTTTTAATTCATTTTTGTGACGCGCTCCAGTTCATGGAGACAGAGATGGCAGAAAGCACATCCTATTTGTATTCCTTATTTTATAAAGGAGCAACATTCTGCTGATATTGTGAGTGTATATAAATAAAAGTAGATCATTGACAATTTTGTGGCGTATGATGGATTTATTTTTTTACATTTTTTTTTGCTTAAAAAGTATATTCTGTGTTTACTCAGGTTGCCTTTGTTTTATGTTGTATTTTGTTTGAAGATCTAAAACTATTTAGTGTGAGACAAAAATAGAACAAATCAGGATGGGGGCAAATACTTTTTCACAGTATATGCCATCTTAAGTTGAGTCAAATGGCAGAGAGAAATATTTATTGCATGAATGTGATATCTGTGTTTGACTAATTATTGTTCTTTACATATTAAACAAGAGACAGCTGTCTTACCTTATGTGATGAAACCACTTCACTGATGGGTCTGAATTTATGATTGTCATGTTGTTTTGAATCTCTGCACACTAAACACACCAGGTGTTTGTCCTCCAGACAGAAGAGTTTGAGTTTCTCACTGTGTAAACTGCAGATCTCCTCAGATCCTGCTGAACGCCTCTCATTCCTCTTCTTCAGGAACGAATCACACAAGTTCTTTAATGCAAGATTAGGAGGTGGATCTTCTTTTGAGGATCTTCTCCTGCAGACAGGACACTCCTGAGTTTTCTTGGTTCTCCAGAACAGTTGAAGACACTTTTTACAGAAACTGTGACTACATGATAAAATAACAGGAGCCTTGAAAACTTCATGACACACGGGACATGAAAGCTCTTCTACAGATACATTTAGCGAAGCCATTTTTACTGGTTGAGCTCCAGCAATTTCTAAATGATTTCGCGAAAATGAATCACCATGAGAAGTACAAATATCTGCTGTCTGTTCAAAAACAAGCGTAACAAAAATCCTTCCATAAAGTGATCTCTTCCTTCACTGATCGCTGATCCTTTATTGCTTTTGTCAGTAGAGAAGTCAGTCTCTTCCTGGTAAGTGTTATAGGAGGGTGGAGTCTTTGATCATTTGTGTGTGTTCAAAGTCAAAGACTTTGAACACACAAAAACAAGTCAAAGAGCAACATCAGGACTCCTTTAGGTAAAATTTGAACTAACTGTATTTAAAATGAACTTGCATTGACAGGAAGTGCTTTCCCTTTCAGAATTCCATTTGTTATTTTTAATTCTTTCATATTGGTTTCTAAAAAATAAGAAATGGAGTAATGTGGAGCATCTAATTCTGAGCTATTAGATTTAAAGGAGTTGTTGGAGGGGGCATGATCATCCTGCTCCTGTGAGCCTTCTGTTCCTTCCAGATCTCCATTGTAGCATTTGGACCAATCAGACACACAATTGTTCATTAGATTTAACAAATCAATTATTCATTAGATTAACAAACAATCACAGACCCCTCACCCAACACCAGACTCGGCGCCTATAGTGTATAGACATACAGTATATGTCTGTGAATGATCTCCAGGCCAGGACCCCTCAGCCAGATCAGATCAACTTTACGACCAAAAAGTATGTAGAGAGAATCTTCCTCCCTACTTAATTCTCTCTAAAACAGACACATACTGCTATAGGAAATTACTTCTTTCATTTAATTCATAGACGTTTTTTCTATGACCTCCCTATCATGCATATCCCCAGGTCATTGTGTAGGATTATTACGTTCTTGTATATGGTCTTGTGTAGTGTATACTATTTTATGTATGCATTATGATAGATCACTGGTTAATATAACCTCACCTATACCATGTTTGGTATCTATGAGTTCGTAATTTCATGATCTAAATGAGAATGTATATTATATGTTGATACCTATGCAACACATTAGTATTATAAGAATCTTGAAGATTCTTCTCTTGAACACCCAATCGAGTTTCATATGCAAAACACCATGCTAAATTTCCCTCCAAAGGTACCATTCCTCATTGGCTCACTCAAATCCTTAGAGGTGTGACCTGCTTTGAACTTATAAGGCCTCACATCAGTGACCCGCCTATGGGGTTTTGGGTTTTTTGGCTTTTGTCTCTTGTCTCTGCTCTCATCACCATCCCGGGGCTGGCGCAGCTGGGCATGGCAGGCCACGACTACAGCCATGTCTTCACTTTCCCTCTGGGAGAAAACTCTCCCGACCACCACAGAGTCAGAATAACATCTTTTGGAGTTCATCACTCTTCAAACCCGGAAGAACGTGATCGCGACTCCTACACCACCGAACCTCCAAACCATCGAGACTTTCATCCGTGACTGCATCCGGACACTCATTCAATGCCAAGGCAATGCAAGTATCGTACATTTAACTAAACGAAACAGAGGTTTAGGATAAGCTGTAGACCCCGTCATAAAACAGCGCTGATGGTTTCACTCAGGTGGTTAACTGACTCATTTTCCATAACTGCATTCTCTGGTTTCTCTAACGGTTTCAGTCATCCACTTCCAACCTCCCCATGAATGAGTGATTTGTATGTTTGTTTGTTATGTGTTAGTGTTTAGTTAATAAAACTTTTGTGCACAAATTACATGAGTTTCTGGTTCTGTTACCGCTTGTAAATAGTGTCCCTTTTACGATCTGATCTATAGTTACATGCTCTAATGCATTACTGTAAGAAAGTTATTTTCTGTGGCCACGAAAATATCCTTTCTTAGAGTTGATATGAAATTATACTGAATGTTCGCTGGACGAACAGATTAGTTGATTGTAATATTAATTCTGCTACAGTTACTACTGGCAGCTGAGGTAAATAATTTTAATTAATTATAATTAATTGTAATTATTTATATTCATTTCCCTTTTGTGCTAATTTGCTACACCATGCTGAGGTTGAGAGGTCTTGTAAGAAACTGTATTCAGACCACTTCCACATTTCAACATGAATTATTCAAATGTGGAGGGAGTGCGTGAGCACAGACACATGATGACACCTCAATTGGTGGTTTGTATAAAACTCTCCAAACAAATTTAACTTCATCATCCAATCCCAATCTCTCTCCACACTGTATCACCACATTCTTTTAAAGTTGCTTTATTTAAAACTTTTACAAAACATTTATATGAAACTTTACTTTGAACATCCTGCAAACTTAACTCTTCTAACCCCCTCAAGTCCAGAAAAGGTCCATACAGACCTTTGAGATTGGGACTAAAAACAATACTTGGGAAGGGATCTGTATTATTAGGAACAAGTTTCTGTTTAAAAATGTCCGGAACTTTTTCTACTTGCTGTACCGACCACACACCTAGATGTGAGGTCAGGGACTGAGCATTAATTAGACCAGGACCGGCAACATCCAACAAATGATTCAGTTTTAATGACTTAGTGGAGATTAAACAATGAATCAGTCCAGGTGTAGCTTCACAAGTAACATCAAACTGAACTCCATGTACAAGATGTTTCTCCAGAAGCCAGTACAACCAAGAAGTCACCTTCATCCTCCGTTTTTTTCAGTAAGTCCCAAACTTTAAAAAGTATGCACTGCAGCTTGCTCGAGTCCATCAAAAACAAAGCAGTGTTCAAGCCCAGTCTGCCAGCTTGATTAAAAACAACATCAGCCACCTCTCTCCAGACTAGATCCTTAGGTCCTGTGAGGTACCTTTGAATAAAAAGAAGTTGAAAAGCTGCCCCCATGCTGGGCAAGTGAATAAGTCCTTGTCCTCCTTCATCTCTGGGCAGAAACAGTATGCTCTGAGGTGTCCAATGAAAAGTGCTCCAAAAAAGTACAATAAAATGGCTTGAATTTTACTCAAAAGTCAATTTGCAGGATCAACGCAAGCCAAACGATGCCACAAAACTGAAGCTACCAGATTATTAATTATTATAACCCTCCCTCTAAATGACATTTTTGTCAAAAGCCATTTCCATTTTTCCAGCAGCCCTTTTACTTTTTCTAGAACTCCTTCCCAATTTTTAGTTAACATTGATTAATTGCCAACATATACTCCTAAATATTTTAACTCATTCCTTTTCCAGGATAAACCACCTTGTAGTTCAGGAAAACCATAAAGCCATTTACCACCTGCTATGGCTTCACTTTCACAGAGAGAGAGAGAGAGAGAGAGAGATAGAGAGAGAGAGAAAGCAGAGCCCAGCAAGGAATGATCTCCAGCCAAGAAAAGAGACAGAGCAACAGTTACAATCTTCTTTTATCCCTTCCTACCATGTGACTAAAAATCAAATGTGAGACATTCAAACTGACTCTAAATGGCCCTTTTGTTACTGAAGATAGGTTTGGGACAGGAAAGCAGAAATACAATACATATACATTTTCTACTAGGTCTGCATGTTTGCTCCTTTATCTTTTGCTGGTTTGAGTGGCATACGCACATTTGTTTAATGAAATTCAAAATAGACTCACTTGAAGAGAAACAGTTCTGCATAATGAAAATGTGCGCCTTGAATTAATTCAGTCATGTTTAAATGATCACTAAACGTTTGCCATGACATCTCTCTGCTTGTATGATTGTATAAAAGTCCATGATCGTGACAATGATGAATTTATTTTTTTAAATTATTTATTTTATATTTTAGAACACTGCATAGGGCAAATAGTCTAGAAACACAAATATTTTCCTTACTCTGTTTTCTCCTTAAAAGAGAAAGATTTTAAAATATGTATTTATTAATAAAATATTTGTTTATTAGAAGATATTTAAATATTTATTTATCGGATCACGAAAGGTCCCCAAACTGGGACTTGAACTCACGTTGCCCGAAGCACAACCGCACTACATTTTGAAGCACTGCCTGTACGAGTGTATCGGCTCCAACTGTTAGAAGATATTTAAATAAATGTTAAAATTTACATTTAGTCATTTAGCAGACGCTTTTATCCAAAGCGACTTACAAATGAGGACAATAAAAGCAGTCAAAACTAACAAAAGAGCAACAATATATAAGTGCAAATGACAAGTCTCGGTTAGCCTAACGCAGTACACGTAGCAAGGTGTATATATATATATTATACACACACACACACATATACACACACACACACACACACACACAAACAAAGAAAAACAAGTAGATAGAATAGAAAAAATAGAAAGCTAGTGTTTGTTTTTTGTTGTTTTTTTTTAAATAAAGAATAAAAAAAAAAGATAAATATAGATAAAGTAGAATTAAAATAGAATAGAAAGTGTTAGAGTTAGAGGGTCAAATAAAGGTGGAACAGATGTGTTTTTAGTCGTTTCTTGAAGATGGTTAAGGACTCAGCTGCTCGGATTGATTTGGGCAGCCCTTATGAAAAATAAGTTTATTCAAGTGTGCTATTAGTATACTTCTTTTAAACTAAAAAATAGGAAAGTATACTTTTAGTCTACTTTTTATGTACTTCTCAGAAATGGGCTTTATGTACTTCTCAGAAATATACTTAAAATGACATTTAAGTATACTTGACTTGTAGCCTACTTAGAAAAAGTCTAAATCTATTTTAGCTATAGTTGTGCTCCTAGAAGCCGTGTTTTCATTGTTATACGGTAGGGGGTGCTAGTACTCATCTTCTGTACAGAATTTCCAAAAAACACAAGCGAAGAAGAAACCGAAACAACAGATGCTTCCACACATAATCTAACGCGATCATCAGACATAAAACAGCATCAAAACTGTGTAACGCTGATGTAATGTCGACCAATGAAGATGTTGTTTATTTCTTTTTTTTTAATGAAACTTACCCACATTCAAGTGTTTAAAAAAAGAATGCTTGAAGCTAGAATAAAATGTTTTTATTTACAAGCAGATACCCTGTTCTTTCTTTTGGTGTTTTGTATGTTCAGATATTTAAATAACAAAATATATACAAATTAATACATAAATAGGGAATAAGTTGTTTAAAGTATGTTCAGATATTTAAATAACAAAATATATACAAATTAATACCTAAATAGGGAAATAGTAGTATACTTAAAAGTGTGATGTAAAGTTCACTTAAAGAAAACTTACGAGTATACTTGCAGTATAAAACTACTAAACTAGTAGTTTACTGAGACTATAATTCAAATTTTACTAAAAATGCTACTACAAGTATTTAATTAGAAAACTATAAATATTCATATAAGTTCACTTTTAGTATAGTTGCAGTACAAGCTAAAAGTATTGTTGTAAACTAGTTGTGTACTTAAAGTTTACTACTGTTATACTTAAAATTTTGATAGAATTGCTTGTGGTTTCAACAAACCCATCACTTTGTCTTAGCCAGGTTGAGTTGAGTGTCATCAGCATAGCAGTGATATGAAAAGCCATGTTTTTGAATGACAAAACCTACTGATGCCATGTAGACAGAGATCATAAAATAAATATTTTACTAGTTATACAAGGCATATTTGTGCAGTGATAACTTCGAAAAAACAGAGAGGCTGTAAAACATAGACATAACGGTTTTCTCAAGTAACTGTATGAACTTCCGTTTAAAGCCCCGTCTTCTTCTGGTTTTATCTGAATGCAAAAACGAATAATTTTGTGATTGTTACAGATACAGATATTGGCTCCACTGCACACCCCTACAAATAAGTAACCAGCATATATCTGAAGACCAAAAAAATTCAATTGTCTGCAATTTGTGAATTTATATTACGCATATTATATTATTATATTACTGCATATTACATTTGACATAAAAACATGTCAACGCATGATGTAAGTGAAGACAATCATTCATATATTTTCATAAGTAAAATTTAAATGATCAGTAAACAAAAAAAAACACATCAAAATACATTTGTGAATATGTCGTATGATAATTAACAGACATGTATAGCATCATCAGTTAAAATGGACTATTACAACATTTTAAAAGCCTTCTGTAAGAAGTTTAATGTAACGATTGGATGAATCAGGGTTAGAAAATTTCCATGTATTTATATTATATATAATATTCTAAGTTCTGGTCTCACAGACAGTATGGTTTAAGATTCTTTGAAGGACCACATGCTAACATCACTGCTGAAGAACAGCTAGAGTTCTGCCTTCAATAAATTCTTCTCCCCACGAGAAGTCTGGTCAAGCTTACTTATTTTATGTATTAGAGACATCTAGTACATTGGCAAGCCACCCAAACGACTGCTCAAATACAGCAAAAACTAACAATTTTGGCGAGCCAGCCAGGAGAGACAAGAAGAGAACTCACCACATGCAACAAGAAGTGAACAAAAGAGTCTTGGAGATTCTACAGTTTTTGTGTTGGAGATCAACAGACTGCATCTGTGAACACAAGTTGTTTGAATTAACTGGATCCTTTCTCAGAGATCCTAATTTGGTGAGTGAAACTTATCAGCTCTCTAAAGGAACACTTAAAGAACACTCTTTCATAAGTAAGCAGATCTCGGGAGATGATCTGAGTTTAGTTCGCTTTTTAGAGTGCTTCCCTTTTATAGAACACAGTTGTGAACACAAAACTCAAGTTCACTTTATTTCGATAATGTCTAATACTCCAGATATAGCTGAATAGGTTACTATGCAAAGGAAAGGACATGGAATGACATTAGGTTACAGGTGAATTCAGAAATGGTGCTTGCCTCCTTTATGTTTGTCTACCCTGTAGACTATGTGTGTATTTTGCAAAGTTATTGCATGATGATATGTTATTGTATAGTATTTTAAATATACATTCTTTTATATACTCTTTGAATTTGCATTATAAATGAAAACCGTACTCATTGAGTACAATATGGAGCGGTTCCCCAGACAGGGTTTAAATTAAGCCAGGAGTAGGCTTAATCTAGAATAGTTAATCATGGTTTAAAAAAAAAAGCTTTTTGAAACACAGATTAAGTGCAGATTACTAACTCCTGGACTATGGAGTCCTGAACTAAATTAAACTAGATCGATTTAAAACCAACTGTGCTAATCTGAATTAGCACAACAGAGGTTGCCTATAAAACATGGAATGAACCAAGAAAAGCTTAAAATTGTATGGAACTGAGAAGCAAATTCAGGGAAAACATAACAGCTGAAAAAAGACTGCAGACTGCAATCAAAAAAAAAACTTTACTGAACTGAACTTTTTTAAAGCAAGCAAGCTGAACCGAACACATCAGGTGTCAAATAAAAGAAAAGGAATGCCTAGACATCTCTTTATAATGAATTCTTGCATAAATTGCAATCAGCTGTTGCCATCAGTTTTGCGAAAAACTTTTTTAGTATTATTATTTATTATGTTGTACATAAAGTAGCTGTTTCATAGAAAGAGAGAGAGAGAGAGTCATACAGAATTATTTTGGCACCCTAAGAAAATATGATCAAAGAAGGTTACGAAAGGAAATCACAAAAATCTAACTTTTCAACAAAATCACATTATGAAAATGTTTTTTCTCTAATGCACATTGGCCACTATTATTTGTTGTCCTAGAAATGATTATGAGTAAAATATCTGAAGATCTACATTCCCATTTATATTTACATTTGTTAGCACACCAGGGTGACTAGGAACATGGAATTATCCAGCCATGACTTCCTGTATATATATATGAGGGAGCACACGGGCCAAATTCCCTTTATCACCCATCACAATGAGAAAAAAACAAAGAATGTTGTTCTGATGTGAAGTAACAGATATGCTTTAGAGAAGCTTGTTAAGAGAACAGAGAAGCTTGTTAAGCTTCTCAAAATATGAAGTCGAGAAATAGCACAAAATAGAAAGTCAAAAAATGCAAGAAAAGAGCTAAAGCATTGAACATTTCCATTTCCACCATTAGGACAATAAGTAAGGAGTTCCAATCAACAGGAAATGTTATAAATCTGCCAACAGTATATTGACTGTGTCTGTGTTAATGCATCTTGAGGAAAAAAGACTCTCCAAGGATCACAGCTGGATAATTGCAGAAAATGGGGTCAGAAAGTCAACACAAAAATGGGTCACTCAGCACAAAACAAAGGTTCTGCCATGGCCATCCCAGTTCCCTGACCTGAACCCTATAGGAAACTGAATAGGAGTGAGTACAACATGGAGCTGGGAATCTGAAAAGTATGAAGGACTAGTCTCTGATCTCTTGTCAGGTGTTCTCCAAACTCATCAGGTATTATAGTAGAGAGATTTATTTATTTATTTTTTTAATAAAGGATCAAAATCAAAATTAACAGTGCAGATTTATTTACACAGGCTTCTTTGTTCATATCTACCTAGGGTGCCAATAATTTTGATATATAAAGACTGGAAACACAATGTTAATCTAAAGTTAAACCTGCCTCCTGATAGGTTTAATTTAAGCCTCAATTTAGTCCTGAAGTAGCTCTAGTCTTCCTCAAGGAAATCAGCCTATTAAATTCTGGACAAGACTAAGTCTAGATTTCTGTTAATCTGGTTTAAAGGGCCATTTTAGTCTAGGACTAGGCTTAATCTCTGTCCAGGAAACCGTCCCTATATGCCAAAGTAACATATTCATTATGATACCATCACTGTACCATAGTGCTTTGAGCTAAAACCTCTGTTACTGATCTCAGTTCATCTACTGACAAACAGATGGCATTTTAACTTGTTTATTTAAAGTACAACAAGATTTTGACACTTCATTTCATGCTCAGACAAAATAAGGAGAAAACATCCCTAATGTAACACATGCTTTATTGATTCACCATCATCATTATCTTGCTTGTACTTAATCAGATCTGAAGTAACTAGTAACTTGTCTTTTCATTTGATACTTTTTTACTTTTACTCAAGTAATTATTACAATTATTACTTTTACTTCTAATTGAGAAATTATTTCTGTAAGTGCTTGTACTTTAATTGAGTCCAGTTTTTGACACCCGCCTTTGCTCGCGTCTCTAAACACCGACAATCAGCACAATAAACTGACAAGTGTTTATCACTGAACTTTAGCATGAGAAGAAATCATTCTGATAAAGATTTGATCATGACAAACACTGGGGAAACTGTGACAAATAAAGAGCAATAAATAAAACACAAATAAAGTGGATTCTAGTATTTTCATGATCAATATTTGTGTTTTTTATTGTTCTTTAGTGTTTGACTCAAGGTTTTCTAGCATTATATTTGAGAAAGTTTTAATGCAAGTTTTGTTACAATTTAACCTGAAGAATCAAAATAATCCTGATGTTGTTCTTTGACCAAAAGGTGATCATAAACTCCACCCTTAAAGGAAGACTTACAACACTTACAGGAAGAGACTGACTTGTTAATTTTTTTCTGTCATACTGACTCTATTCTCTCTTGACAAAAGTGGAGAACGAAAAGAACAAAGTTTGTTTCAGATCTTTGTGATTCTAATGGTGATTCATTTTTGAAAGCATCATTCAGAAAGTAAAAGCAAAGTTCAGATTGCTGGAGCTCAAACAGTGAGAATGGCTTCAGCAGCTGAAGATGATTATATCTGTCCTGTGTGCTGTGAAATCTACAAGAATCCTGTTATTTTATCATGTAGTCACAGTTTCTGTAAAGAGTGTCTTCAACAGTTCTGGAGAACCAAGGAAACTCAGGAGTGTCCTGTCTGCAGAAGATCCTCAAAACATGAACCTCCAGTTAATTGTGTGTTAAAGAACTTGTGCGAGTCATTCCTGAAAGAGAGGAATGAGAGGCGTTCATCAGGATCTGAGGAGATCTGCAGTTTACACAGTGAGAAACTCAAACTCTTCTGTCTGGAGGACAAACAGCCGGTGTGTTTAGTGTGCAGAGATTCACAGAAACACGTCAATCATACATTCAGACCCGTCAGTGAAGTGGTTTTATCATACAAGGTAAGACAGATTTATTTGAGGATTTTAACCTATTGCAGAAATCTCTGGTGTCTTAAAGGTTTTCACTTTACATTCTAGGAGGTGCTAAATGCAGCACCGAAGTCCTTACAGGAGAAACTTCAACACAAAAAAAACATTAAAAGAAACTTTGAGAAAACAGTTCAATACATCAAGGTGAGGACTGATTCTTTTGACATGTTCACACATTTGATTAACAGATTGGTTTGTCTGACATAATTACATGTGAATTTATTGACTGGAAAAATACACACAAACACAGAAATATTGAGTAGAAATGTTGAATATATGCATTTATTTAGTATAATTAATACATTTATACACTGTAAAAAAAGTTGAGCTAACTTTAAAAAAAAAGCAACCTATCACACTGAAATGGAAGGTAAGCTCAATTTTTTTTTTATGGTGTACCATAGTTTACTCCCCAAAGCCTATGAATTTTTAGAAATATGCATTTAAAAAATTTTTATTCTGGGAATGTGAAAACTGCTGAAAAATATTAATGACTCTTGTGAATGTCTTCAGAGTTTTGTTCAATCAAATATTGTCTAGATTCAGAACATCTTTCTTGTCATAACTGGAGTGGCATGTTCCCCTCGCTTTTAGAAATGACTTAATTCTTATAAAGACGTTTTTAAAAATATGGAACTGTTCACGTAAACGAAGCCTCTGATTGCTGGTTGGCTGAATCCCATTGGCTAGCGCTCACCTTTACCGTCCACGTTTTCACAGAGACAACGTGATTAATATTCATGAGTCCAAATGTTGATTTGTGCATCTATCTGAGGGAAAACGTGAGCAAAATGAGAAGTCATCTTTGACTATTGTAAGTTAATGTTATTAAATAGATGTAAATGTTACATTTTATAAAGTAACTTTTAGCAAATTTTTAATTTCAGGGCCCGTATGTATAAAACTTCTCAGAAATGCTCTTAAGAATAGTCTTAAGCTTTGACTTGAGTTAAAAAAAATTATTAGACTTTTCTAAGAGTAGGAGACTTTTATAAAGAAGCTAAAAGCAACTTTCAGTAAAGTCTAAGACTGATTCTTAATTGTTGACTGAGGAGACACTTAAGGCTTGCAAACTAAGGACTACAATGACGTTAGCCCAAAATGGACCAAAATCGACCTCTGAAACTGCCAATAGTGAGCCTGCTCATGTGAAGTCACAGCAGAACAACACTAATCATTTAATGTAACTACAATAACATCATTTAATTAAGACACGGAAATATTTTAATATTTAAAAGTATTTTTTTAAATGCTTTGCATTGTGCAAAATTATCATAAATTGTTACTGATGTTTTGGAATAGTTTTCTCTTGGTATGCTTCCTCGTTTACAGTTGGAGCACTGATGTGAACATGAGTTCCATCAATGGCTCCAACAACTCCAGGAAAGGCCTCAATCCTCATGAAAGTGGCTTGTTTATGCAGCGTGGCTTGACGGTCAGTTGGAAAGTCGAAGAACTGCTATATAGTAATGGCCAAAAGTGATGCCGGCCTAGGAAATTTTACATCTTCACTTAAAAAAATATTTTTAAAAAAGTGTTAAAGATTTTGGAAGC
The DNA here is from genome assembly GCF_001515645.1 of Sinocyclocheilus grahami. NCBI lineage: Eukaryota > Metazoa > Chordata > Actinopteri > Cypriniformes > Cyprinidae > Sinocyclocheilus > Sinocyclocheilus grahami. The sequence goes on from NW_015506625.1 coordinate 152,935, forward strand.
ATATTACATAGTTCCTTAGAATCAATTGTTTTATTTGTGATATGAAATGCAAAGAAACATGCCAATGAGGTCATAATTTTTGGTCATGCTGTCATACAAAGAAATTATGCACACATGCAAAAACAAGAGAGGACCAACGAAATATTAATATCTGATTATGTTGTAGTCAATGTCAGTGTGGCCAATTTAGTGATTTTGTCACTAGTTACTTCCTCGCCCCTTTTGAGACTTTTTTCAAAAGCCAAGCAACAAAATAAATTTCTTGGACAAACCTGTCACAAACGAGACTCCCGCTGTGCCTCCCGCTCTCCACCAGAGGGAGCTCTCTCCCGAGTTTTGAACTTCAATCCGGACTACACACTTACACACACGCTCACATGACTCTCATTAGTGGACTATTTAAACAGCTCTCAGACTCTCTCTCATTGCGAAGTCTTGCATTGCCCCGGTGTACATTTCTGAGCGTTTCTTTTCATGTCTGGCCTCTCTGTGTATTACCTTGGACTGTTTCTCTCCTTCTGATTGCCTGCCGCCTGCCCCCAACTCTTGCTATTGTTTCATTGACTACTGATTGTTTGCTGCCTGCCCCGACCCTTTGCACGTCCCTGGATAACGATTTGGCTTCTCTCCTCTGTTGTGTTTGCTGGTGTTTGACCTTGCCTGTTGACGACGATTTCAATAAAGCTGCAGATGGATCCTCACTCTGTTGACGCCTCATTACAGAAGACTTCGCCATTACATTATCCAGCAGCTCTGGCTCAACTTACCACGGAAGTATCAGCTCAGGTGAATCAACTCTCTGCTCATCAACACCAGCTGGCTCGACTGACGACACTATCGGAGGAGTTTGTTAATGAGCTTCGGAATATGCGCCTTTCATCTCCGGAATCAGCGCTTAATCAGCCAAGCATGGACACGTCATCCCCTTCCACTCCCTCGATGAATCCTCGCCTGGCTCTTCCAGACAAATTCGACAGAAACCCCACGAAGTGTAAGGGATTTCTATTGCAATGCTCCTTGTTCATCAACCAACAGCCTGCGATTGTATGCCACTGATATCAGTAAGATTTCCTTTGTATGTTCACTACTAACTGGTAAGGCTTTAGAGTGGGCCACGGCAGTATGGAGGGAGGATGGATCAGTTTTCCCCTCATTTAGTACTTTTCTCCGATGCTTCTGAGAAATATTCGAACATCCTGAGGGAGGTAAAGATGCGGCTGAACAATTGCTCGCCTTATGTCAGGGCAGAAATACCGCAGCTGAGTACGCCTTATCAATTCGCACCCTCGCCGCCCAGACTGATTGGGTTGAAAGCACCCTGAAACTGCTCTTCCGCAAGGGACTCAGCCTAGAACTACAATCTGAACTGGCGTGCAGGGACGAGGGGAGAACGCTCAACCAATTCATAGAACTGGCTATTCAAATTGACAATTTGATTCATTCTCGTCGCCCTACCAGAATGATATCCACCAGTAATCCTGTTCCAATCACTTCTTCGTCTTCCTCTTCTGTGGAACCCATGCAGCTCGGATACACTCACCTGTCTCCAGAGGAGCGAGAGCGCCGAATCACTCAACGTCTTTGTCTCTATTGCGGCCAAGCTGGACATCTCCAGGCCTCCTGTCCCACATGACCGCCTCTTCATAATTCCTCTGCGGTCAGTCCATGCATTCAGGCACATCACTCCAGTACATTCAAAAAAGTACCCATAACACTATCCATAGAGGGTAATAATATATCTACCTCAGCGCTACTGGACTCAGGGGCAGCGGGGAATTTCATGTCACATGAATTTGCTCGACAACATAACATTCCTCTAATCCCTTGCAATTCTCTGCTGGCAGTGGAGGCACTAGATGGACGTCCTCTTGGTGAGGGAAGGGTCATGCACACCACCGTGGACTTATGTTTGGAGACCGGGACCCTTCACACGGAGAGCATTCGTTTCTACATCATCACTTCACCACATAATCCGGTAATTCTCGGACTTTCTCAGGAGGGTCGGATCATTCAGTGGGATCCTTCAGTGTCGTTTAATTCCTCTCCCCAAACTACCAACAGCTTTCGAAACGGCTGAATCTCTAGGCAAATTTGTGTTTAGCTTCTATGGTCTCCCTGAGGACATTGTGTCGGATCGAGGTCCCCAATTCACCTCCAGAGTATGGTCAGCTTTCTTTCAAAGACTAAATGTCAACATCAGCCTCACCTCAGCATATCATCCACAATCTAATGGCCAGACGGAACGACTCAATCAGGAGATCACATGATTCCTCAGATCATACTGCCAACAGAATCAGACTGACTGGAGCCGATACCTCATGTGGGCAGAGGATGCTCAAAATTCACTACAAAAACCCTCAACTGGACTCACTCCGTTTCAATGTATAATGGGTTTCCAACCACCGTTATTTCCATGGTCAGGAGAACCTACTGAAGTACCTGCTGTCAACGACTGGCTCCAGAGGAGTGAGAACATCTGGAACCAAGTTCACACACACTTGCTATATGCTGTTAGAAGGCAAAAGTCGCAAGCTGATCGTCACCGTCGCCCCAGTCCTGAATACACTCCAGGGCAATGGGTTTGGTTGTCTACCCGAGATCTCCGCCTCTGACTCCCATGCAGAAAACTCAGTCCCAGGTATGTGGGTCCCTTCCAAATTATTAAACAAATTACACCAGTTTCTTACCGTTTGGCATTACCCTCTAATTATCGCATTTCTCCCACTTTTCATGTTTCAGTTCTCAAACCCGCTGGTGGTCCGAGAGCGGAGGAGGAGGAGCAGACCAGTGACCAGGGCCCTCTACCCATCATGGTTGATGGCGAGGAGATTTATCGCTGTGCCTCCCACTCACCACCAGAGGGAACTCTCTCCCGAGTTTTGAACCTCAATCCGGACTACACACTTACACACACACACGCTCACATACCTGGCTCTGATTGCTCCTGCACCTGACTCTCATTTGTGCTCTCAGACTCTCCCTCATTGCGAAGTCTCGTATTGGCCTGGTGTACATTTCTGAGCGTTTCTTTCCGTGTCTGGCCTCTCTGTGTATTACCTTGGACTTTTTCTCTCCTTCTGATTGCCTGCCGCCTGCCCCCAACTCTTGCTATTGTTTCATTGACTACTGATTGTTTGCTGCCTGCCCCGACCCTTTACACGTCCCTGGATAACGATTCGGCTTCTCTCCTCTGTTGTGTTTGCTGGTGTTTGACCTTGCCTGTTGACTACGATTTCAATAAAGCTGCAGATGGATCCTCACTCTGTTGATGCCTCGTTACAAAACCTTATCTAGATTCCAAAACTCTCCCACTGATCTATATTTATATTTACTCTATATAAATCAATGAACTCGCCATAAAGACATAATCTAGTAACATTTAGTGACTGTTTTAGCTACTTACATTTGAAAGCAGTTGGGAACACTGGTCAGTGTTATTTTCCCCCTCATATGTTGATGGATTAAGTGAAATGTGGGGTCAAAACTCCACATCACTTTTGGCCACTGTTGTGTTTGGTAGGGTTAGTGCCACAATATTTAAGGCCCTCATCACCAGTGCAATGCTGCATTTTTCCAATTTTTCAGCCAAAAAAATTGTTATTTCTACTTTCATTTCTGCAGTTAGAGCATTGATTTGTAGAGTGGAAGAAGTTACAAAAAGAACTGACTATCTTGATGATCGAGTTTTATAAAATCCATATCATCATATAACTCCAATACGTCATATCTTCATTGGAAAGTGTGTGTCTCCTCCTCTGTGCTGCCATCTTGTTACTCCGAACTAGGTTAGTAGGCCTCTCCAGCTCTCTTAAGTAATTTAGGAGCTGAGACCTAGTCTTAACACTTAGGAACCTTTATGAATCACACTTATTCTTAAGTCTAGGAATAAGAGTAAATTTACATAATTCTTTAGAATTTTGACACACTTAAGACTAAACTTTTACTCTGCTTTATACATACGGCCCTAGACCTCATTATTGTTAGTCTCTTTTTTCACAGAAACACTGAATGACCTATAATGTCTCAAGCACCAGCAGCCCTTAATTCTGTTTAATATTAAATGTATGCATTTTCATTCAGACATTGTTGCCAGGTTTCAGGTCTAATGTTTATATAAAATCATAAAATGCTTGACTGATTGATGATTCTTAAATTATGCTTTCAAATATCACATATGAATCTATCTTATGTATCTTTGCCATATCACTGTCATTTTGTGAAGAAAAGCTGAAGAGATTTATGTGTATTTGCCTCTTACAGAGAGCATCTACTGCTACAGTACTAGTACTTCAGAAAGTTTAAGTTGTGGTTAACTAACCCACACTAACACACTCTTCATGCTGCTCCAGAATCAGCTGCGTCTTTGAGATGATTGAAGTGAATGTGATGTGATTTCAGTCTCAAGCTGAGCAAATGGAGGGTCAGATTAAACAGCAGTTTGAGAAGCTTCATCAGTTTCTCAGAGATGAAGAAGAAGCTACAATCACTGCACTGAGAGAGGAAGAGGAGCAGAAGAAGCAGATGATGAAGGAGAAGCTGGAGGAGATGAACAGACACATCTCAGCTCTTTCACACAAAATCAAAGACATGGAGGAGATGATGAACGAGGTCTGATTTCAGATCATTGATTGATTGATTGATTGATGATTGATTGAGTTGTTGATGATCAATGGTGTGCTTGTTCTGCAGGAGTTTCCCATCTCAATGGAAAGGTGAGTGATCTGCTGCTGTCTCTGCTCTCTCTGCTTCTGATCCAAAGCCACTGCAGTTCTGATCCTGAATGTTCTTCCAGAGTCCAGATCTCATCACAGCCGGATCCACAGACTCCTTCTGGAGCTTTGATTCATGTGCTGCGTTACTTGGACAACCTGCCGTTCAGAGTCTGGAGGAAGATGCAGACTCTGAACGGCATTCCTGCCATTCCTGGAAACAGATCCTGTTCAACTTTTGAAACAAGTAAACCATACCTGGTATTTCCAATCTGTTTGCTGCTTCTTTCCATGGAGTCAAGAAAACAACCACCCCATAGTCCTTGGACAACCTGCCGTTCAGAGTCTGGAGGAAGATGCAGACTCTGAACGGCATTCCTGCCATTCCTGGAAACAGATCCTGTTCAACTTTTGAAACAAGTAAACCATACCTGGTATTTCCAATCTGTTTGCTGCTTTTGGTGCTCTCAGAGAAAAACAGTTTGAAGTGAAGTCTTCAAGGTATCTGGGGTGTATTCCAGAAAGCAAGGTTAACTTACCCTCACATATACCCTGAACTCTCGGTTGATTAACCCAAACCTGGTTTACTTGAGGTATGCTGGTTCCAAAAACACGTGCGGGGTAAGTTCAGTCAACTCAGAGTATGTTCACGGTTAACACACAAGACATTCTCAACAGAGCGATGAATCGATGAGTCACCATGGAAACCAACACCAAGAAAAGAGCGCCTTGCTGCTTCTTTCTTCTTCTTTTGTTCAGTGGTCATTTACATACTTCCTGCATATCGCCACCTAATTGATGACTGTGCAATCATTAAAAAAAATTTTTGTTTAATCTTATTATATTGTTTGTTTGATGATAATTATATAATAAAAAATATCACGTGTATTTTTATTATAGAAATACATTATAGAAAATGCAGATCCACGATGTGTGAGATGACAATAAAATATAATAAATATATTAGAATAAAATTGTATTGAACAACATATATATTGTATATTTGATAACTATATTGTAATCATATATAATATTATAAGGTGACACATGTGCTGATAGCGCTGAAGTAAACTAACTCTGAAACAGAACATGCTTACTCTGTTATGTTCAGAGAGTAAGTTGCTATGGCTACTTACATACCCTGAGAGTTACCTCCATTTATGGAACGGAAAGCTGAGTTTATCTGCTTACTTACCCTTAAACACACCCGGGTATGTCACATAACCTGCTTTCTGGAATAGGCCTCTGTTGTGCATCTCAGAAACACAGCAGTGTTTCGTTTCTGAATGAATCTACGTTATGCTTTTGAACAAATCAAGTCAATGATTCAGTGAGAAATTCATAAACTTGCTTTGTTTCTGAATTAATCTGTTTGGAGGAGTCGGATGAGTGAACGACTGAATGACTCACTCAATCATTAAGACGGTGACCTGCCGCCACCTACTGGACGTTTTAGTTTCATATTTTGAGTGTCAGTTCATTTAAAACAATAATTTCATATTTAAATATTCATTTTTTAAAACCTATTAATTCCCATCTATTATCATTATTTATGCAATGTTGAATCAAAACATTTCTTTCTAAAGCCACTTTTTGTAATGTCTAATTCAATGCTTTACTCATCTTACACAATAATGTTTTTTAAAAAGTATTTTCGGGGGTGTATTTTCAACTAAAATTTATGTGTGATTAATTAGATCTAGAATTAGATTAATTAGCATCTAGTGGCTACATCATGGTGATGATTTTGAATATGAACATATATCAAATGTATGTAAAATTAATAATTTGACATATATTTGAAAGTGTAAGTGACGTGACGTGACGTGACGTGACGTACTCAAAATATGTGCTCTGCATTTAACCCATCCAAGTGCACACACACAGCAGTATTTATGTATTTTTGTATCTTGGACTGACACTGTATACAGGCTCCTAAGTATCCCTGTAACATATTTTGTCTTTAAAATGCAACCCTGTAAATAGGATTTTTAAGGATGAGAATATATTTGCAACAGTTAATGAAATGACTACAGACTCGACTCAGACTTGTGATAAAAGACTTGAGACTTGACTTCAGACTCCAGCTTAAAGACTTCAGACTTCACTCGGACTTCAGATGAAAGACTTGTGGACATGTATATATTATACACTGTCAATTAGCATTGCATTATAAATATTCTTTATTCTTATGAAAATTAAGCTTGAAGAACACAGATAAACCATATATTGTCACAGTTGTGTGTTCATTGTCTTCAGATCTAACAAGTCAAAGTGTATCCTAAATAATTGTTATTAGTCAGATTGATCTACAAGTACAAACTTTTGAGGTCAAATTATGCAGCCCTACAAGTAGGCACAACAAACCAGGGCCAAGAAAACACCTCAGACCCCAGAGGGTTAAAAAAAACTCCACAAACAGCATTACCAGCTTCACCTTTTACTTTCCAGTTTGACTTTATTTCTGTCATATACCTACAGAAGTTCGTGTTGAGAATGAACATAGGTTTAGGTATTGATGTTTTATTGTTTCAATTGAAGTCACCTGTGTTTGCTTTAGTTGGACTCTTGACTCTTGATGAATTTCTTTGGTTGCTTAAACAATGTGTTTATAAGACATATTTTCTGTGGCAAAGTAATGCCAATGTAAGCTGAAATCCGTTTATATTGGCTACGTATTGATGATAATAGCACAGTTGTTTGACTCACTGATTATAGGTGCGTTGTGCCATTAATAAGTTTACATTTTGTATTACCAATCCTGTGATTTTGCAGCTTGAGATCCAGCAGTCGCAGCAATCAGTTATCATATAAGGATTTTTTGAGCTACTGTATAAGTCAGACACACACAGACATAAACAATCAGCACATGAATCTCTACAATGGAGACAATCAACAAAAAGCTTCATGCCCCAATGCATGCTGGGTGCCAATATAGTACAAAACTCCCAGCATGCATTGCAGCATGAATAAGTTACTAAGCTGAATTGTCTTATTATTTTAAGTCTTACTATTTGTTTTTATTTTTTCTGCTGTTGTGATTTTTAACAGCTTTGACATTCAGAGTTGATCTGTTTATCTGAATATTTTGTTTGTCACCATTGCTGAGGTTTGTATGACTGTAGATGTCTAAATGTTCTTTAGTTCTCAATTCTTGCACAAAAGATGTTTTATATGCTTTAAAAAAAAAAGATTTATCTCCACCTTATCACAAGAGTAATAAATGACAGTGAACTTTTGATCACAACGGTATGATTTACCGTTCAGTAAGACCTTAACTTTCTTTTATGAAACATAATTATATTTTATGACACTCATTCAAATGTCATAAACATTTAACTTTTTCAGATTTTTTTCTCTTTCAGTGTCTTTATGCTTCAACATGCAAGCTTTTTTTTTTCTTTTTTTTTTTTAGTAAAACATTATTGTAACTCCTGAGGTCTGTTTCAGAAAGGAGGTTAAGTGAAAACGTCTTTGGTTACTTACGTAACCTCAGTTCCCTGAAAGGAGGGAACGAGACACTGCGTTGCTAACGGTTGGGGTTATCCCCCTCCTCCCAAAATACTGAAGCCTGATTGCATCGCGCCGGTAAATTTTACCAGCCAATGATGCTCAAGCGCTCGATCTAGTTCCCTGAAAGGAGGGAACGAGACACTGCGTAGCTAATGCTTGGGGTTATCCCCCTCCTCCCAAAATACTGAAGCCTGATTGCATCGTGCCGGTAAATTTTACCGGCCAATGATGCTCAAGCGCTCGATCTAGGGGCGGAGCCACCCGCTATATAGGACGGCGCCCAGCATCATTACCTCCGAATCGTTCGACTGTTCGAACAGGTACGAGACTCTGAGGATTACAACACAGCAGTGCGCGCAAGTAACCGGAGACGTTCACTATCAAATTCGGTCTCTCGACACTGCGTAGCTAACGCTTGGGGAACGCGTACAATCCCGCTGTGTTGTATTCCCCACATTTGGTGAAAAGAGTCTTAATGAGCCAGACTTCGATAGCCCAGCCCGTTAACTACTCCATAGCGCACTGAGGGGAAAAAATGCCCTCCAGCTCGAGCTGAGCGGGACTAAGCACAGCATATAACACAACACTACACATAGACTGGCCGCAGCGCCGCTGGAGCCACGTACATATGTAGCATATACCATTTGATACATAAGAAAAACAGTGCACTCACCTCGGTCGACAATAACTCAACGCATATAAGAGCCGCTGACTTCAATGTACCATTATAGGCATGTCCTGGGTCCACCGGACCTAGTCGAAACCACCCTGATCGACTGGGGGGGGCGTGGCCAGATGCAGGCAGCAGCCAATATCAAGCTGTAGAAACATCACTACACAGACAGAACGAGCGGTGCGAATGATGGAATCTCCAGGTTGTAAAATCTGGTGAAGGTGTCCTGTGAAGACCATCCTGCTGCCAGACAAATATCTTAAAATCGACATATCTTTTGCCCAAGCCCATGACAAAGCCATTTTTCTCGTGGAGTGGGCATGTACCCCCACGGACAGGCCTAATTTTTAGAAGCATACACCAACGCGATCTCTTCCACAATCCAATGTGACAGCCGCTGTTTTGACGCTGGCAGTCCTTTGGTAAAGCCACCGAAACAAATAAACAGCTGCTCCGCCAGTCTGAAATGACTAGTCCTCTCCAGATAAACTCGCAGAGCACGAACTGGCCATAGCGGGTGCGTCGCTGGCTCTGAATTCTGAGGAGCAAACGCTTGTAGCGTAATGACCTGCGCTCTAAACGACGTAGAAAGCAGTTTAGGCACATACCCCCATCTACGCTGCAGTCTGACCATACAGTCATCCTTACCGAACTCCATGCATGCACAATCACCGATAGGTAAATGGAAAATTGATATAGCAGCCAAATACACTTTTAGAGTAGATGGTGTGCGTCCAGTGTCCAAGCAGTCCTGCAGAAACGATAGAATGACAGACACATTAAAGTCGGCTGGGCACCATGAAGTGAAACTTTCCATTTCAGACTATACAGGCATCTGGTAGATGGAGCTCTCGCTTCTGCAATTATATCCAAGACTCGCTGAGATACATTTAGCGTCTGCTCTCCGCGCTGACCTGCCAAACATGCAGGTTCCATAGCTCCGGCCTGGGATGCCACACCGAGCCCTTTGCTTGAGATAATAGATCTCTCTGCAATGTAATCGGCCATGGGGGAGCCGTTAGAAGCTCTATCAACTCCGGGAACCACGGCTGGTTGGGCCAGTTCGGCGCGACCAGAAGCACCATCCCCTTTTCCTCTCTGATTTTTTGCAGCACTAGCAGCATTATCTTCACTGGGGGAAATGCATATTTGCACCTCTTGGGCCAGTGACTTGAGAGAGCATCCCCCTGCAGGGGCACGTTCATCAGCGAGAAGAACGGCTGGCAATGCACGTTCTCCTCTGAGGCAAACAAGTCGATCTCCGCCTCTCCAAACAGGCTCCAAATTGTCTGAATAGTCTGCGGGTGCAGCCTCCACTCCCCGTGAACTGGGCCACCCCTGGACAGCATGTCCGCGCCGCAGTTCTGACTGCCGGGTACATGTACTGCATCTATCGACAGAAGGTTTCTGTCCGCCCAAAGGAGGAAACGTTCCGCCAGCCTTTGAAGCGAGCATGTATGAATACCTCCCTGATGGTTGATATAAGATACCATCGTCGTGTTGTTTGTCCGAACCAGGACGTGTTGATCCTTTATCAGTGGAAGAAAGCCTTGCAAAGCTAAAAATATTACCTTCAACTCTAGTCAGTTTATATGCCACTTCGCTTGCACACTTGTCCAAGTGCCATAAGCCGGTCTGCCATCGCAAAGGCTCCCCAGCCCGTCAATGACGTGTCCGTAGTGATGATTTTTCTGCGAACCACTCTGCCTATCAAGACTCCCTGCTTGAACATCTTCGTGTTGAACCAGGGGGCTAGCACCTGCATGCATCCGCAGGTCACCAAGACACGCAACTGACCGTTTTTCCATGCTTTGCTTGGTACCCGGGATTTCGCGGCGGAGGTGCAGTGGACCGATCTCTCTTTGGCGGAAAGTGGCTCATCGCCTTTGACTGTTTCTGGGCCTCCAGAAACTTCTCCGAAAACGAGCACACCGCATCACCGAACAAGCCGAGTGGAGATATTGGTGCGTCCAACAGCTGAGCCTTCTCTGATTCCCTCATTTCAGTCAACGTCAGCCAAAGATGTCGCTGCAGCGTGACGAGACTGCCCATACAGCGGCCAATTCCCTGGGCCATCTTCTTCATGGCTCTGAGAGCCAAGTCAGTGGCCGAACGCAGCTTTTTGAAAGCTGCAGAATCTGGCCCCTCCTCATCCAGCATTTGAAACATCTTGGCTTGGAAAGCCTGGAGAACGGCCATAGTGTGAATTGCGGACGCTGCTTGGCCGGCTGCCATATAAGCCTTTTCCGCGATGTGACTCTTGGTGCGGCACGGCTTCGATGGCTTCTTGTCACAGTTAACATCTTCCACATTTAATTTCATTAACTTCCTATCGTAATGGAGAGAAATGAAGTAGCACGTTGATCTGCCAGCTGTGGGTTTTGTTATATCACTTCTCATATAAAGAGCCAAATAATCTTATAATTACACCTTTCCCCCATCAGCAGCTGTCATAAACAAATACAGCCCTTACCTCTTATATAGATGGGAAGTGTAACATGAGATCCAGGATCCTCAGCAAAATGTCCTGATCAGCTCAGCAGAATTCTTACCACTATGAAGCTCGCATTGGAGTTTTATGAAGAAATTCAGATAATGAATTACTCTTAATAAATTACTCAGAGACTTGTTTAAAAGAAAGTTTATCGAATCACCATATTCAAATGGTTTCGCTTTATTAAAACAATAACTCATAAGCAAATATCAAGAAAGTAACAATGTATAGTCTTCACCCGATTTTCGGCCTGCAAAATCATAAAGCACTGGATTATATAGGAGAGGGCGTATACAATCTTCCTCTCCTGCAAAGCATCTCCTAAAATCTCCCCTATTGGGTAAATGCAAGTTACTCTAAGCACTTGGTCACACCCCTTGCTTCAGCGGGTTGCGATACCATTCCAACATAACATCAAGCACAGCATACACACACACGTGCATCTCCAAAAATATATGCGAAGAAGTTCATCTCCTATATGCTAACACAGGATGTCTGACCTTTTTTGTTTAACCACAATTCCGCATCTTCTTTACTAGACAATAACAATACCTTTTCAAAAATATACGAGCGAGTTTTCACACCTCAGCATTTTCCATTCGTTAACTGTTAACCCAGATAGCGACACCTGCTCTCGCTTTTTGACAGGATGTCAGTTAACTGTTTATATGTCTATACTTTGGAGGCGGTGCTGGCTTTTTGAATTTTCAAACAGTCAACCTCGCCTCGCAAAGTTTCCATTTTCAAATTAAACTCATTAACTTCAATAAATTGTTTAACCCTTTTCATCAACCGTTTATTTTCAAGTTCATATTGATGAATTATCCGAAGAAGTTCCTTAGCCATCAGGATCATGTCTCCTGTCTGGTCACTTCTGCTTCTCTTCTTCTCCATCCTGCTCTTCTTTTTAGCGTCCCGCTGATATCTCCTCTGCATTGACTCTATAAGTAAATCATTAATAGGGATTTCCAGTTCACTTTTTTGATTCAGTTTTCTAATATGTGGAGTTTGACCGGAAAATTTTATATTTTGTCCTTCACCCTCTCTTTCCATTTTTCTCTGTAATTTTGGAGTTCTTTTTTCAGCACAGTCCATAAACATATACCCAATTCGTTCACTACTAAACCATTTTTCAATATACACATCAAAAATATTTCCCTTTCTCCTGATTAAGGTGACTTCACAAAATTGACATCTGTATAACTCATATTCATTTCTTGGATATTCATTGTTGAACAATTGACTAGGTCCGTCCTTTTCCACATATGTCTCCAGAACTTCAGACGAGAAGAAGACTTTCTCTGGCGAGTCCGATGCAGATTTAATCACTTCCAGAAACGCTTCGAAAGTCATTCCAGCCTTTCGGCTGTCTTCCCTCACAATGACTGCAGCCATCTGTAGAAAAGGCGACAATCGTCAAAATAAGAAAGACCATAGGTACCGGTATTGGCTATTTCATCTTTTACAATTTTATCTTCATCATTCCCAATACCAGTTGCTTTCATTTGTCTTATTCGATCATTTGAAATACAATTCTCGGTGCCTTACTTATCATTTCCGGTCTATCATACTGTCGTCCGGGAATACATAATTTTATCCACCATGGTATCATATACATTCCATAATTGTCTTTTTCTAATATTATTTCAGTAAAACCACATACTTTCAATTTATTTTTTATGTCAATCCCCACTCTTACACTCATGGCATGGACCATTTGCCATATCAAAACAAAAGCTTTAAAACCATTTTGAACCATTGTTTCAGGATTATTCATACACATTATACATCGGCGTTGGAGGTACCGGTATTGGCTATTTCATCTTTCACAATTTTATCTTCATCATTCCCAATACCAGTTGCTTTCATTTGTCTTAATTCGATCATTTGAAATACAATTCTCGGTGCCTTACTTATCATTACCGGTCTATCATACTGTCGTCCGGGAATACATAATTTTATCCACCATGGTATCATATACATTCCATAATTGTCTTTTTCTAATATTATTTCAGTAAAACCACATACTTTCAATTTATTTTTTATGTCAATCCCCACTCTTACACTCATGGCATGGACCATTTGCCATATCAAAACAAAAGCTTTAAAACCATTTTGAACCATTGTTTCAGGATTATTCATACACATTATACATCGGCGTTGGCCGTCAATTAATTCAAAATATATTTTCCAGTGTACCCTTTATATTCCATACAATATTGATCACTCTTGTGATGTTTCCACTTATACAAGAAATTATCCTCCACCATTCCCTGCTTCATTCATTCCACGCCTGAAAGAACCATCTGTAAATCATGCAGACATGGAATCGGAATTAACTGTAGCAATTTGTCCAAAACATTTCCTGCATTTCTTCAGAGCTATCTTCATTTTATCCCATCTGTTCATCAGTATAAGAATGCCTAGGAACACTATGTTGTCATTGCTTAGGAAAAATCCCAGCATAAAAACAGTTAATGTCATAAGGCCAATCAAAATCCATAGGTTTGCTTCCTTTCCATAATGAAACATTAATATTCCAATTAGAATACAATGCACTGGTTACAATAATAACTAGTTCCCCCCAATAGACTAATTCATTCTTTTTTATCATTATAGTAGCAATATCAACAATTATTTTACCTAAGCTCGATAAGAATAGGATTAAAGCCCCCCTTGCTTCTAGCTAATTTTGCCAACCTTCTGATACCATCATCAGAGAACACACTAGAATTATTTGGCTTAATTTCTTCATTATTATGATCCTACCAATTTGCAGGCAACTAAGTAGAAGGTGCCACCAGAGATTCTTGTTAAGACCTTGAAGAAGCATCCATAAAATAAAAGCCCCAATTTCCCCACTAACCTGAAGCAGTTCATCAGAGGAACCTGCAGAATCCTCCTCAGGCTGCCCGTTAGTTTCGTTTGGTGTCCCTCTTATTGAATCGTTGGATGCCATTTTATCGTTATCAATTTCGATTTCTGTTGGACTTTTTAGCGGCAATTGGTTTAAATGGTAATTGTTTTCAAGTATATCCCTCAATTACCCAAATGTTTCTTAGTTTTCAGTCCCAAGTGAGTCTGTGCCCTCGTCTCGTGAGCTTTTTCCCTATACTCTTCTAACACCTTAACTCCTCTTACTTCCTTTTCTGTAACTGTCTTACAACAGAGGTTTTTCCGTTATGCTTTTAGTTCTCATTCTGAAACGTCTCTGCCCCTTAGCTTGAAAATCTATTAGTTTTTCTAGAATAGCTAACTCATCTCCTTTATTCTCTTTCTTTGATAAAAGACATATTTGGTCGTATACCCAAGCGATTTTTCCCCAGGACCCCTGTTTCAGATCCACTTCAGGGAAGCATTTCAAGATCGGCTCATGCCAGAGCGTCAGATGCCACCTTGTGGACTCTAAGTCCGTTAGGGTCAAATCCTTTTCGCGATCTCTCCTTTTTATTTCTCGGACTAATTCTTCTCTTTCCGAAAGAGCCCTGTCTTTAATTTCCTCCCTGTCTCTGGGTAGCATAGGGACCCTTGCGTCCAAAAATGCAGCCCTCTCATGTTCTCGCATACCTAGATAAGGATGCCTAGAGAACCTGGATATTATTCCGTCCTGGAATAATCCCAACGGTTTGAGAACTCTCAAAGTCTCCCAAACCGATCGTGAAGACATTAAAGTCCGTTCCTTTGCCTTGCAGATCAAACAAACCCACGAAATCTTGCCGTTCCAAGTACAGTTACATCGTTCACCAAAATTCCCGGACACTCTGTATGAGTCTATCCGTATTTTAGGATGGCCGAGTCAGCAGTCTGCACATATAAGGATGCCTGCTACTTCAGTGTGAGTCTATCTATACATAGTCCATTCAACCCCAATGTCTTTCTTCTCAATGCAGAAAGACAGAGTTGGCATGGCGCATAACTGGCTGCATATTAGACAGCAATATGGCCTCACCGTGGTTTCTATGACTTTGTCACTTGTTCCGTCAAAGCCTAGAAATCTCTCCATCTCCGGTTCCAGCCATAGAAAAGCCCTTGATCCATGCTTACCGTACTCCACCCGTATTAAGCCCTTTCGATTTATGATAGCTATTATAGCTTCCATTTCCTATTTCTTTATTAGATCCTTGTTACTTTGAATACCGTTATTCTGTAACTCAACCGTATTGGACCCCGTTATTGTTTTTTTTAGTTTTTTTTACCTTTATTTAACCAGGAAAAAAACTCATTGAGATTAAAAATCTCTTTTTCAAGAGTGTCCTGGCCAAGATAGGCAGCAGTACAACCATGCATACATACAGGTACAAAATATAGTAACATAAAACAACTAAAATAGCGAATCCTTCAAAATAAACCACAATCAATAACACATCAGTCAGAACATCTACAGCCAGATGTGACTGCCTCCAAGTCAGTTAACATCCTCTTAAAAGCGTATTAATTTTCATAGATTTCTGTAATTTGTACAATGAAGAGGGAGCAGCATACCTAAAAGTCTTTTTTCCCAGCTCAGTTCTAACCTTTGGAACAGTCAGAAGGAAAAAATCCTGTGAACGAAGATTGTAAGTCCCAGTGTTATTTACACTGATGTAGGTCAGAAGGTAGGATGGAAGTAGACCTAAAATAGCTTTGTATATGAAGATATACCAATGTTGAAGTCTCCGCATTGATAGAGAAGGCCATCCAACACGTTCATACAGTTCACAATGGTGAGTGAGGACTTTAAAACCAGTGATGAACCTCAGAGCTCCATGGTATACAGTGTCCAGTGCATGAAAACTTTGAGACGAAGCATGCATGTATAAAACATCACCATAGTCAATGTAAGGGAAACAGGTCAATAATTTAGCTCAAAGGGAATCATTTAAGATTTTAAAGGGAACTCCACCATTAATATGTAAGGGCATTTGGACAGAATCACTGTTTTACAGCTGATCACTGAGACTGTGGATGGATATTTATATCCAAAATATAGTGAAAACACTATTAATTAGCACGGTAACAAGGTCGGCAGTTTAAGACATTAACTTGTGAGCACAAAACACAAGATACTTCTCTTTTCAATATAAATAAGGCTTTATTGGATAAATCTAAGACATATAAACTAATCTAACACACGCATTCACACACAAGTTGCAGAAAGAGAGAAAGTGAGGAAATAATTAGTTTAAGAGAATGAAAATGTGAAATCCCAAGTTTACAGCAATATGTGCATTGCATAGATCTGAACAACCATCAATCACTTAATTAACCCTCGCACTGAGTTCCTCAATGAGGTTAAAATTGAGATTAAATGCACCAGTTCAGCTCTCTGGAGGTACTTGCGTTTCTGTGTCGGGGGTTCCCTTCCTTGTCTGCTGAAAGGAGTTTCCCGAGGTTGCTGATTGGCTGGAGGTTCAGTCTTGGGAAGCCAGTGATTGGGCGTTGGCTGGCGACGCGGAGCTGTGGTCTGCAGTTGAAGTGTAGACAGCACTCTTCTGGAAGATGCGGCGCCAAAACAGACAATTTTGAGATCGGTCTGTAGTTATTTAAGATAGAAGGGTCACCACCTTATAACAGGGGAACCACAAAGGCTGATTTCCAGATGAAAGGAATGGCATTTGTGTTTAAGCAAAAAATATTAGTTAAAGGCACTACAATAAAATTTGCTGCTAGCTTTAAAAAATAAGGATCCAATTTATCAGGGCCTGCAGATTTTGTCATGTCCAAATGCTTGAGGGCTTTATTTACGTCTGAAGCTATAAAAGGACTAAAACTAAAAGACTGACTAGAAGGATCCAAACCAACAGTCTCCACTGTAGAGGAACACCCATATTGAGTATTAAGTGATTCAAATAAAAATCCTGAGGCTATGAAATGTTCATTGAAACATTCAAGTATTTTGGTCTTGTCCGTAAGTTTTTGAGAGTCTATCATAATGCTTGAAGGAAATTCCTGGAAATGTACTGTTTTCTGATAATGATTTGATAGTTTTCCAAAATTTTGATGGGTTATTTAGGTTATGAGTAGTTTGAGAAAGAAAATGGTCAGCTTTGGCTTTTCTAATTTTTAGAGTACATGCATTACGCAGTTGCCTGAAAACCAGCCAGTCAGAATTCTGAAGGAACGTTAGTTAGAATCACATCTATTAGCGATGATTTTTTGGTTGGTTTTTGAAGTTTAGCCATGTGGGACTGTCAACATCTGAAAAGATGATTTAATGAATCACAATAAGCTCTGAAATCATCAGATACTGGTTGTAACCAGTTCCAATTTAGGTCTCCGAAGGCTACTAATTCCTTAGAGTTCAAATCAGAAAGGAGTTGCATTAAGGAGGGCAGAGCACCGCTACCCCCACCTCTATTAGGGCGGTCGGTCCTAAAAACATTATAACCACTTATATTGACTTCTTTATCTGAAACCGATTTACTTAACCAAGTTTCAGACAAGACAATTACATCAGTATCTGTAGAGTGAGCCCAGATACGCAACATGTCAATTTTAGGTACAAGACTGCGTACATTCAAATGAAAGAAACCAAGACCAGACCTTTCTTTAAAATCTGCCGGGGTGGTAAAGCCTATAGGGGTGTCTGGGCCTGGGTTTGGCTGCACATTTCCTGACATCAACCGTAATAAAGCAATTAAACATTTTAGCTTAAATTATTTCTTGTACGATTCATTGCTTCTCCGACCAAAATTGGAATCTAGGTACACACAGGAGATAGTGGTAAAATTGTCACAAAACATCATAATACTAGACAAACAGACCAAGTCAACAGTATCAGAGGAGAAAAATAGGGGCAGAGGGAGTGATGCGACATTAAGTGAACAACCAAATGCGCACGTGCGTTCATATGATTCACACAGTATTGGGAGCACTGGACTGGAATAGCCATTCCAGTAGCTGGTGCTCCCAGAGATAAATAAGAACAAAGAAAAAGTGAAACAGAAAAAAGCAAGGAGCAACCACTTCTTTCTCTCCATGCCCATCGCACCACCCAGACGTAGAAAGACAAAATATTACATAGGACCCGGGCATCCAAAAGAAAAAACAAGACTAGGTATGATAAAGTCCAGGTCAGCGACGGAAAAATCCAGTACGGGTTATCCGTTTCTCAGCGGCGACTGATGATGTTGCGTTTCGTCACTCGTAAACAGGAAGCCCAGCGAGTGAGGCAATGCTGCGGGCAAAAAATTCAAAATCAAGGCCAGCCACCTCTAAAACATCAGGCTATATCTAAAAAACCAGCAGCAAGAACAAGAAAAAGCACTTTCCTTCATCATGAAGAGACCAGACCCATCAAACTCAGCGGGCACCGACCAGCCAGCTCAAGCCAGATCCCCCAGAAACGGCGAAAAAGCAAACCACAGCTCCAGGTAAATTTCCGTACCAGCTTGATGGTCGTAACCACTTGTTCAGACTGGGATTATACGGATACTGTGCATTTTTAAAATGCACTGCTAGAACTAGCGAAGTGCCAGTTCACTGAGGATGTCAGTCTCGATTTAAACTATACGGATTAGCATCATAAAACAACCATCAAGTATGACGAATTCCGACTCTATATTATAGTTATATTTTACGAAAGTTCACAAAATGAATAGTTGGCAAATATCCCATGAACAAACAAACATCAACCACTCAATCACGCACAGACAGAAAGACGTGCCACCATCTTGTATCAATCACTCCCGAGCCCTCTGAGAACTTGCCTACCTTCCTTCTTCTGGTAATAATGACTTCATCTCTGACTTTAAACTTCGAATTCTCAGCAATTTCTCTTTCCTTCAAGTTCACTGCATTACACCTGTTGAGATGCAATAAACACTTATCAATAAGCGTATCCCATTCTCCGAGGTTCTTATTCTTTCCAAACCATTCCTTTACAGAACGAATGGCGCGTTCCGCAATCCCGTTAGTCTCGGGCCTGTAGGTTATGCTTTTCACTAGTATGATTTTATTCTCCTTACAGAAATCTTCTACTAGTTTACCGCTTATATTATGCGCGTTGTCCGCTCTGATACTGCCCATCTTCCCGCGCCATTTAATCCACTCTTTTAAGCACTCCACTACTTTTTCTTCCAGTGCGGATCTCATGGGCCAAACCATGTTGTCTTTGGTATGGTTGTCAATAGCAAGCAGGAAATAACAGTTTCCTCTGCACGTGCACGGCCTCAGAGGCCCCGCGAAATCTATGCTTATTTGTTGCCCTGGAAACGCTTTGGGCAGCTCGCTCTCTACGCAGCCTTTCGCTGTCATAAATTTTCTGCAGACCTGACATTCCTTCCTTACTTCCCTATAGCGAGTTCGCCAGTTCGGGATATTTAGATTCCTTAATCTAAGTTCCACTTGTATCATATTTACACTCGGATGGTTTAACTCGTTATGCAACTTTTGAAATAACTCTGTTACTTCCTGAAGTTTCACTCGCCCTATCATTTTATCAATTTGCCTGTTACCCTCAGTGGCCTTGGTTGCCTGCAATGTATGGCTTGCTTGATGATATGTGTGGGCTGTTACTTTTTCTAACAGAGCAGCTATGCTTTTCCAATCATTAGCCTTCCATTTATCTAGTTCTTTATTGATACCATCCGTGACATATTCAGAATCGCTGGTTAAGACGATCTCATTATGCCCTAATTAAGCTGCCTTTTGAAGTGCGCTGTAGCGAATCAGCTCATGGGGAAATATGAATAATTAACCATAACTAGTTATAATTAACTATTCATATTTTAGATCCACTGTAGATATTTAGCTGACCACTCAGGGTCAACTGTCTTGTCAATTCTAAGAAGCTCCACAGCTGTCACCTCTGCTAGCTGGGCTGTCCCTTCAATCTCATCACTCTGCGAGGTTATCAGCTGTCCGTGTTGTTTGACTAAATAGCCCCATCATACTCTCCCTGCTCTTTCACTACCATTAGTAAAATATTTCGCGAGGTTTTTGTGGTCTTTATGATATCTGGTCATTTTTTCTTCCCTTTTCTGCTTCGTTCTTCGCCAGTCTAGCTGATTATCATTCAGAATCAAGCTCCACTGGTCAAATCGATGACT
Source organism: Sinocyclocheilus grahami (assembly GCF_001515645.1). Classification (NCBI taxonomy): domain Eukaryota; kingdom Metazoa; phylum Chordata; class Actinopteri; order Cypriniformes; family Cyprinidae; genus Sinocyclocheilus; species Sinocyclocheilus grahami. The sequence goes on from NW_015506625.1 coordinate 173,353, forward strand.
GTGGATGTAAGCCTGGTTCATCACTAGATTTTTCTTTAACCTGGAGAGCTCTCCTGCCATGGAAAAAATTATTATGGGCTGTTCTTTTGCTATTGCTTTCAATTGCAAAAGTCGCTTAGTCACAGAAGCCAGTACCCTCTCGGCTCCATTTTCTGGATAACGCCTCATTGCTGCTTCCTGCTGATGTGTGAGAAAGGCAAGAGGGCACCTTCCCCCCTCATTGGAGAGCGTTAGGGTGACTTCATCCTCTCTCTCTGAAACCTCAACCTGTAAGGGAATTGTCTCATCACACCTCTCGAGTGCACCACTATTAAGGGCCATTCTGATTAATTTCAAATGGGCGTGTTCCATTTGTTCTGTCCATTTCCATTTTCCTTCTTTCGTTCCCTGATAGAGAACTTTTGCCTCCCTAGAATATTTGGGTATTAATCCCCTGATATAATTCAGGGTTCCTAGCAGCGATTGCAGCTGTTTCTTGGACTGAGGGGGCCCTGTCTGTTCCATTTCCACCAGCTTCACTCTGGTGCTCGTCGTTAGAGCTTTTGTGTCCTTACCCAGTTTAAATCCTAGGAAATCTACCTCATGTTTTCCAATTTCCATCTTTTTCAGGCTAGGTTTTAAACCAGCCTCTGTTATTCTGTCTAGTGTCTGTTCTAGCAGTCTCAAGTGTTCTGCCTCATTCGTCGACGATATCAAAATATCATCAATATATACTGTAACTGGAATTCCTGATAAAATTTTCTTTATTGCTGCCAATGTGGTGGCTTCCGCCGCTGCTGTGAAGAATCTTTCTCAGAGTCTTGGAGTTTTGATGCCAGAAGAGGTTTTATATTCAGAGACAATAAAACCTGAGAGAACTCTCCAGAGCAATCTCCAGACTCTTTTTCTGTACTCTCTTATATACTGTTCGTTCTCTAGGCTTGTTTAAAGGTTTCATTCATATTTGTTATGGGATCATCACGATGCAGTCATGAGGCCTTAATTTGATGTTCTGTGAAAATAAGGGCCCCATTATGTGCCATCATGTGCTTATCATGTACTTCACCATATGTCTGCACATACCATTCTCATACAGTTTTCTATACATGCAGGCAAATACACATGATTATAATAGTAGAATAACTTAATACATAAATGGCCACATTCACACCGATTATACCTGACAATTTACATTTTGATTAATTAAAATCTTCTACATCATTAATTCATTTGGCGCATTCTTCAGCCCTTGTGCGAGCCTGGTCCATACATAATGGTCACTTCCAAAAGTAAAAGCAGTTTTTAATTGACTCTCCTCCGCCAGAGTAATGCTCCAAAACCCGTTAGCTAAGTACATTTTTAACAGCCAGTTTTTCTCTCTGCCTATCTCTGCACTTACTTCTCCACAATTAATTAAATACCTATTATCAGGGACTGTAACTTTATTTAAGGCCTTATAATTAGTTACTAATCTCCAGGAAACATCAGGTTTTGGCACCGCCTGCAAAGGAGCATTAGTGGGTGCCAATTCGCCTTTTGGCAGCTTCCTGATAATTCCTTGCTCTGTCAGCTCCTTAATTGTCTCGGCAATTTCCTTTTCTGCTAAGCTGTTAATTTTACATTGCCTCTGGGGAGGGGGAATTCCTCCTTGGATCACATGTTCATATTCAGATTGGACTTTGCCGCAGTCATTCTTGCTTTTTGAATAACTATTTGTATATTTTCTCAGAATTTTTTTCAGCTCCCCTTTATTGCTTAATTCTGATTAGCTTACTATTCTTTCTATTTCTTTATTTTGATCAACAACTCCTATCCTGCCAATTTTGATTAAATCATCCGGACAAAGGAGATTTTCACTTCCAAGAACTACATTTATTACTTCTTTTTTCTCCAACCATCTTTATTTCTCGAATTACCATCAAAATCCTCTAATGTAATTACTTCTTTAAATTCGTCATGTTTTTCTGTGGGTTTAATAACACGGTGATCAGCTCCTGTATCAATCCTAAAAGTAGTATCATCATATGTCTTGTATAATCTTTGATTAATTTCTTTCGTTCTTAATAGAGCTTTCTTTAGGGGAGCCGAAACCTGCTATTCCTCCTTAACCTCAGCATCTCTCTTTTTGTTTCTTTTTCTCTTGACTTGCACTTCCTCTGTCTCTGCAGGGGCTCTTTCCTGCTTGTCTTGTATTTTGACTCTGCCTATTTTAGTTTCTGGCCTGCTTTTTCCCCTTTCTGCTATGATCCGCGCCCTTTCTTCAGCGCTCAATTTGTTCCATTTCTCGGGACTTATGTAATTACCTTTTTCCCTATTACTGTCATTTCGATTTGTTCTAGGCCTCGATTGATCCCTAAATCTCTTTTCTCCCTGCGATGCATTTTTAGGGCTGTTTCTCTCTCCCCTCTCTGGCCCTTTTTTCCATTTTTCATCTGCTCTGCGCTCTGTGCGGGAGGGGGGTCTGGTCTCTCGCTCATGGCGATTGTATGGCTTTCTCTCACGGCTTGACCGCCTGGGTAGGTCCTTTTGCTGCGGTGGTTTATTATTCTATTTTTCTCTGTCTGTCTGAATTATTTCAGTTTTCCTGTCAAATCGAATTAAGGCCTTCTCTAATTCTTCTGAAGAAGTCTCCGGACCATAAAGGAGAAATTCCTTTGCCCCCACCAGAGCATTTCTTTTTACTCCCTGAAATATATGTTTCAAGATCCCCTCGACGCCTTTCCTGGCTATTTCCTGACAGGCTGTTAAAGAGCCTACTGTTCGCCATTTCTCCTCAAATCTTTCCTGTTCGACTTCCTCTTTATTAGTAGGTATTAACCCTTCAAGGGTCTTCGCTAATTTCCTACCTCCATGCAGTCCAAACTCGGCTAAAATATGTGAGTCTATTGATTCGCCAGATATTTTCATCTGTTCACCATAACGAACCAGCTCTCTCTGACTTTTCCTTTCACTGTGGTATTTTTCAGCTTGGCCTTTTTCAGAAGCTTCATTTCCTGATCTTTCTTCATTAATTCTTCCAGAGTAACTCTGGATTCCATCGAATTAATCTCTGTTTGTCTAGGGGAGCGCACTTGATTTATGGGAGTTATTGGCCTTCTCTGACCTGGTGTCCTTAAATGTAGTGCCTCTAAATGCTGATTTAGCGCATCAAACTCCACTGGTTGATTCATTTCCCTCTCTGGATGAATTTCCCTCTCTGGCTGAATGTCTGGCTCCGGAGCTCTGTCTCTGAAGCGGAGCCTTCTCGGCGCTCGCGCCGCTCTGACAGGGATAGGTGTCACATTTCTTTCTGTTCTTTTAACCACTAACTGTTCATAATCTGAATCTTCCCAATTCTCCTCTAAGTCACTGTCTGCGCTGTCACTTTCTGGTCCCACATCAGAATAATATTCTTCGAACAGGTCATTACTGACCGCGCTTCTAATTATCCTTTCCAATGCGGCCTGGCTTGTCAAATCTTTTTGAGCTAATATCGCTCTCTTACCTCGCTGTGTTAGTGAGGGGTCTGCTAAAATCTGAACTGCATTCCCTCCGTTCAAGATGCTCCAAACTTGTCCACAGGTTATTCCTGGGGCATATTCCTCATCCCATTTATGTATCCTGTCTAAAGCTCTTTCTCTTTTCCTGCTCGCGGCATGCGTGGGTTTATAGAAGCTTTTTCCTAGTCGAAAAGTCTCATAACTCTTTCCCAGCTTTAATCTGGGGAACGTGTTTTCTACCCTGTCTTTTCTCCCCCTAGCTGTTCTCGTTCGCCTCAGCTCTGGCCATTCAGGATCTGGGTCCCTTTCCTCTGGCACCTCGGCCTCGGTACTGGTCGGTCTCTGTATAATACCAGCTCCCTGGTTCAACCTCCCTTCCCCAGAATCCTGATCCTGATTCACTCTCGTAGTTATGTTTTCTAGGATTATGGGATCTGGGTGACAGATCATCCATGCTTTAGGCCAGTCAGTTCGATATGTTTTCCTTAGTAACGCGTTCACTAGGGCTGCGCCCATTGTGATTTCATTAAATCCAAAAATCCCTCCTGAAATTATGGGCATAGCTACTGCGCGATATTTATTATCTCTGGCCAACTTACATATATTGTCTATTAAAGTGTCCAATGTGAGAATCACTGTTAATTCTTCTGCTATGTCACCATTCTGTCCTTTCTTATGGCCTATTGCATGTATTACAGGATTCCCATTCGGCCCTCCTTTTTTTCTGTAAAACTGCATCGCCTGTCCTTATGGGATTTTTCCTGCGCTCTATTGTTCGATCTGATTCATCCTGAAACCTTTGCCCTGCGTGCTTTCGAAAGGCACCTGCTACCCCCGCTCCGTGCTGGAGTTCGGTGTTGGCCGCGTTCACTAAAACGCTAGCTTCCTCCTCTACTTCCAAATGCCCTTCCTTAAGCATAATTAAATTCCTGCCTTTGCCGAAATATATCCTAAGCGGTTCCTCATTTTCTGATGAAAACTCATCATCTGGGCTTTCTGGATTTTCCCGCTGTGGAGCACTTGGATCTAGGGCGCTTCTATTCCCCTCTCTACGGGGAATAAAATTGGGAGCTAAGGATCTGCGCTCGGATCCTTCCCCCATATCAACTTCTTCGAGGTCATCCCAACTTCTGGTGGGTATATTTCTGATTTCTGTCTCGAAATCGTCAAACCTTTGGGATATCCCTCCCTTCCCCCTCTACTCGAATAGATAAAGGGTGGGATTTCCGCTCCCTCGCATATCCTGAAATTCACCACTGAAGACATCATCCTTATTTCGTGCCACGGAATTTGACCAGAACCACATCTACACTGTGTGGGATTAATCCAATCTAATCTTCCAGCTAGATCTTGAGCGATGAGGCTGACCGTCATCATTTGCCCCATTATAATTCACTTTCACTTTTGAATCCGCTCTTGATTTAGCTTTACACTCAAACAGGACTCGTTCTCCTCCGAGAATTCATTGAGTCCTTTGTCTTTATTTCTCAGGTCTTTACTTAAGCCTGCGCGCACGAAAAAGACAACAGTCCTTTTGAACTACTATTGTGGTCGTGATCTGCAAGGACTTTCTGGGTTACTATACGTTCTCTATTATCCTTGAATTTTCCACTCCATTATTCGAGCCTCACACGTTGGGCGCCATGTTATATCACTTCGCATATAAAGAGCCAAATAATCTTATAATTACATCTTTCCCCCATCAGCAGCTGTCATAAACAAATAAAGCCCTTACCTCTTATATAGATGGGAAGTGTAACATGAGATCCAGGATCCTCAGCAAAATGTCCTGATCAGCTCAGCAGAATTCTTACCACTATGAAGCTCACTTTGGAGTTTTATGAAGAAATTCAGATAATGAATTACTCTTAATAAATTACTCAGACACTTGTTTAAAATAAAGTTTATCGAATCACCATATTCAAATAGTTTTGCTTTATTAAAACAATAACTCATAAGCATATATCAAGAAAGTAACAACGTATAGTCTTCACCCGATTTTCGGCCCCGCAAAATCATAAAGCACTGGATTATATAGGAGAGGGCGTATACAATCTTCCTCTCCTGCAAAGCATCTCCTAAAATCTCCCCTATTGGGTAAATGCAAGTTACTCTAAGCACTTGGTCACACCCCTTGCTTCAGCGGGTTGCGAGACCATTCCATCATAACATCAAGCACAGCATACACACACACGTGCATCTCCAAAAATATATGCAAAGAAGTTCAAACAGAGTTTATCTCCTATATGCTAACACAGGATGTCTGACCTTTTTTGTTTAACCACAATTCCGCATCTTCTTTACTAGACAATAACAACACCTTTTCAAAAATATACGAGCGAGTTTTCACACCTCAGCATTTTCCATTCGTTAACTGTTAACCCAGATAGCGACACCTGCTCTCGCTTTTTGACAGGATGTCAGTTAACTGTTTATATGTCTATACTTTGGAGGCGGTGCTGGCTTTTTGAATTTTCAAACAGTCAACCTCGCCTCGCAAAGTTTCCATTTTCAAATTAAACTCATTAACTTCAATAAATTGTTTAACCCTTTTCATCAACCGTTTATTTACACGTTCATGTTGCCGAATTATCCGAAGAAGTTCCTTAGCCATCAGGATCATGTCTCCTGTCTGGTCACTTCTGCTTCTCTTCTTCTCCATCCTGCTCTTCTTTTTAGCGTCCCGCTGATATCTCCTCTGCATTGACTCTATAAGTAAATCATTAATAGGGATTTCCAGTTCACTTTTTTGATTCAGTTTTCTAATATGTGGAGTTTGACTGGAAAATTTTATATTTTGTTGTTCAGTTTTTATGCATAGAATTCTGCTCTAATTTTTTTTGAATAATGATGCATTTAACAGTTAATGGCCAAGCGGATGTTTATAATAATTCACATTGTTGTTGTTGTAGATGAAATATCCTAACACAGATAACATTAAAGACATTTTTTTACAAGTTAAATGTTGATTATTAGTAACCCTTTATTGAACTCTTTATCTAAACCTCTCTACCCTACTTAACTGTCGGTCGCGCACATCCGCCATGTTTGTAGTTTTAAAAAAATTAATTAATTTGTGTTTGTAAGTCTGAACCGAATCATTCGTCAAAGCGCAATGGATTGTGGGTAATATTAGCCATCAGAGTGTGCACGGATCCACACTTCAAAAATCGACCTGAAATAGTAGACCATCCGGGGATGGTAACACTTTATTTTGATGGTCCCCCTATAGATAGTCTGTTGACTATAAGTTACTTTGCAAGTGCATATCTACTTACTCTCATCAGGGTAGTATCTGTAGATTGTCTGTTAAACGTTCTGTAGCAATGGTCAACTGACAGGCCTACTGATAATCCAAATGTTGTTAGTCTTACAAAAAGGATTTACAAGATCTCAATTTTGTTTTATTAGAACAATATAACAATATTGTGTCTTGTCTACACTGTAAACATTTTTTTTTTAAATGGTGAAATGCATGGCAGCACAGGCTGCCAAACATTTACCATTAATGGAAATAATGGTTAAACATCGTTAAAAAAACACAAAAAAACACTGTCAATGACTGGTAGAAGCTGCTGCCAAACAAAAACTGTAAGATTAAGCTAAAATATCCTATTTTTTCTTGAATGTTTCACAAAAAGTATTGCTACTTTACAAGGATTTCTTGAATTATTATTGTGAAACATTCTCTGTAAGTTGTAAATCTTTTGCAGTTAACCATTAGCTAGCAACAGCACACACAAGTGAGCTAATGAAACTATCACTGCATCAGCAATTACACAGTTACTGTCTTTCTATAAAGCAACAATAAGTAAAACGTCATCTGATCAGATTTTCTCTCTCGCAATTTTTGCTATAACAAATGTGCTTTAGAAACACACAGTTACAGCAGCCAGAGAAAAAACAGATGTTAAAAAGTCAAGGGTCAAGAGACCAACTAAACCTAATTACACCAGTAAACTGAACCTCTGTTAATTCTTAATACGAAGTTTTGTGTGAAAGCAATAAAGTCAGACGGGATTGAACTGAGTGAAGATGCTGAGATCTGGAGAGATCTGTTAGTGTTTATTGTTCTGTTGCTGCCAGTCATGTGACATTTTATTATTATTTTTATTTATTAATTAATTTATTTTTACAGTGAAGATGTTTGATCATAATAATTCAGGAAATGCCTGTAGATAAACCTAAAGATAGTTAGTTTTGTTTATGGTTTTTGTTTGGCAACTGTTGCTGCCAATCATTTGGCCGTTTTATCTTCTAATGTTTTTGTTATTGTATTAATTACAGATTATTTTTGTAATTTTACATACATTTGTACGTAATTTAAGAAAACAGAAAAAGTACTGCATAAAAATATAGTACATTTTCTGTATAAAAAATGTGAATTAGTGTAATTTGTCATTAATGTCATAATGCCTAAATGAACAGCCAAGTAGTTGTTTAAGTAATTTAGAGATAATTTTACAGAGTTTTGACCACAATTTAAAATAAAACAAAACAAACTGAAAAAAATCACAGTTATTTTTTTTAGTAAAATTATGATTATTTTACAGTGTACACATCCACATTTGAAGAGAATATTTATGTTTTCTGAATTCATGGCTTACTTTTCGTCTGCGGCGAAACTTGCTTTCATCAATGTGTACACATATGTTGAGCCCACCAACTTTTTGTCCTCTTTTTTTCCTGAGCCTCCGCATACTTCTCACACATACACTTCGCAATTTCATGGACATCTTGGACAGGGTCGCACTACTATTTGAGATGTCATCTAGCATCATATCCACCTGTCGCATATGGAGACCCTGTGAAAATCTAAACACAATGCAATGCAATATTGCAGTAAAAGGACAGAATTAGAAATGTAATGTGCAGACAGTTATGGAGGAAATGGCACTAGAGATCAATCAATCAATCAATCAATCAATCAATCAATCAATCAATCAATCAATCAATCAATCAATCAATCAATCAATCAATCAATCAATCAATCAATCAATCAATCAATCAATCAATCAATCAATCAATCAATCAATCAGATACTTACCAGATGCAACCATCTTTACAAGAAGACGTCACCATTTTCATGCATTTCTTGCATCGCCTACATTTCATTTGAGCATGGAGTAACCTTTTTCTTTGCATCCACTTCATCAATTTTAGACGTGACTTGTTCGTTTCTCTGACATAAACTTTCTCAATGAGTGCTCTTAACAAAGTGCTCATCTACACAATTAATTAAATGTACTGTAAATCTAATATTTTATTTTCCAAGTTTGATTTCTTCTCTCCTACCCGAACTTCATCAAAAGGGTTTTCTTTATTTAAATGAGCTGTTGGCGCGATTTCTTTTTACAATTCTAGGCGCGAAATGACGAATCCGGAAATGGGCGGGACTTTGACGGCTCAGATGTTTTGGGAATAAATATTATTTAAATATATATGTATATATACTCTATGCCGTTTGTTTTTATAATATTTAATTACTATTAAATTACAGTAAAGTTTATTTGTATCAATATTTATTAGTTTTTCTGTCCCGACTGCACCACCGATAGAACATTTCTCAAGCGCCCTCTTGAGGAAGACTGCTTAATGGGTGGATCTTCCGGGACGGCGTTACGTTCCCTGCCGTAAGGTGTGATCGAACGTTCCAGACGTAACTAACAGCTGTGGGG
>NW_015506625.1:185276-193168 GCF_001515645.1 Sinocyclocheilus grahami
TTGAATAAATGACTCAACGACTTGCTGCCACCTACTGGTAATTTTGGTCTCATTTTTTCATTTCATGTTTCTGTGTTCTAAATTTTAAATCTCATAATATGATTACCTATGCAGTTTGTATGTGCAAATTATAATTAATTATACTTGTCTCTTAAAAAAACTCTTAGCCAATGTAACTTTTCAAAAAAGCTGTGTATTCTGATACATACATTAATGTCTCTGGGCTATCGTTATAGCACGATATAAACATGAAGGAACATCAGAAGGCATGAAAAAAACTAAAACAGTACAGCCTAATGTAATGAAACAAATGTCTCATTGTAATCGGAAAGATGATTGATTCACATGCCGCTTAAACTGTGGTGAATACAGCGATTTTCCATGCTACATTAAAGAGTGTGAAAAACACATTATTGTAAGACACATCGTTTGCGTTTCTCTATAAAACTGACAGAATTTGAAAGCTGAGACTTTGGAATTTTTCCTGGTGCTCCCAGGCCGGGCCGTTTGCAATAGGCTATAGAATATATTCTCAAAATATTATAACTTTAATCTCATTATTGCTACGAAATAATTCTCATAATTTTGAATTTATTCTCAAAATATTCTGACTTTATCCTGACTATAACTAATCTGGAAAAATAAACCACACAAAATTAAGAAAAATATCCTTGTCAATAAATTATTTGAAGGCAGGATAAATGTTCTTGACTTTTAAAATGAACTTGGCTTAAAACATTTTTATAAAAGACAGAGAAACACATGGCCCTGTATTTTTTTAATAAATTGGTTGGGGGAATATCTTTGTCATTGAGGTATTAATTTTAGTTTGATTGTTTTTTAGCGAACAATGTTCGTGATGTCATACATCGCTATAAAAGGCTGTTGAAGCTGACAAGACGTGGAGGAACCACGACCAAAGCCTTCCAAAGAGAAGGTGTCTCACGAAATGCAGTGGCCCAGCTCGCTCCAATCGCAGAGCTGTACTTTGCAGACAGGGAGCAGTTTAACAGCATCAGCTTCACACCAGGGAAGTTGGCGGAGTTTGCTCAAAAGTGCAGAGAGCACATTGTAGGGGATGTACAAAAAAAGTGCTATCGATGAAAAAGAAAGGATCACTTTTGCCTTTTTGCCTAAATAAGTGATGTGTTAAAAAAAAATGAAAGAATATGTTTGTAATGTTGGCTATGTTCACTATTTGGTAAGAGTATGTTTGCATGTGTTTATATTTCTTTGTTAACTGTTATTTGCAACAGTGTTGTTCGAAATGAAGGCAACATTTTATTTTTACAAAAACATTTTTATTTTTCGAAAAACAGACTTTATATTTTTTATTTTCATGTTTGATCCTCTCTTGTCTGTTATTTATTTATTTAAAAAAAAAATTTGACAGCAGTTCATTAAAAGCAGTTGGTTGGACAAAATGATGACTCTGGTATTTATTTGCCATTTGGCAGATATGTACTTGTACTGTGTTGTTATTTTCTTAATCTTAAATCAAGTACTCACCAGTGACGGTACTGACTGTCTGCTGAACATCCACTGACTAGCAGCTATGCTGTCTGTGATGTTGGCCCGTATGAGTCATTCAACAGCATTTCTTAGATTTTCACTTCATTTTGATGGGCCTAATGTGACAACAGATGAATAGATGAATGTACCTCAAAGTAAAATGACTGTCTACTGAAAGGTAATTTATATGCAACAAACAGTTAGTAGAGCACTCTTGAAAAAACTTGCTAAAGCAAAAGATCAGGAGTAAGTATCCTTATATATGTTTAAAGTTCACTTGAAATGATCTTATGATGCTGCTTAGAGAGAACCGAATGTGTACTGAAAGTCTGTTGATACACTGGTTAACAGCTACATGCTCACTACTAAAATGCTCTTACTTTGCTATATAAAGGTACTGAGAACTTGTTGAGGATTTGTTGCATGTCTGCTAATATGCTGTTGAACACCTACAACCTAAATTGATAACACATTACTGACCAAATGCTTCATAGATGCTTACATGTTATAGACATTGTAATGATTGCTACAGAACGTTTAACAGACAATCTACAGATACTACCCTGATGAGAGTAAGTAGATATGCACTTGCAAAGTAACTTATAGTCAACAGACTATCTATAGGGGGACCATCAAAATAAAGTGTTACCCCGGGGACTTCTGGTATACTCTTTACAACATACTATGCTTTGGGACACACTTATTTTAATCTCACATACTACTTAGGATGGATAGTATGAACATTGGGACGCAGGATCAGAGTCAGCCTACTCAGGATGGATTGATCTAATTCAATTCAGCTGTTCTGAACCCCGAAAACTCAAGAGTTTCCCATCTCAGGGTAAGTCAACTCAGAGTTCAAGTTTTAACTCACAGTTGGTTGAACCTCCTTATTGAAACAGGCCCCTGATCACCATAATGGTGACTTCAAACAGACCATTTTCATTAAGGGTGTGTCCACACTTGTAGTTCAGTTCGTTTGGTTCATTTGGTCTGAACCAAAAAGGAAAATTATACATTTGGTCCTGGTTCGCTTAGCGTTCACATTGGCATTTTTGACAACGAACCTAAAGACACCGAACCTAAAGGCATAGTGATACATTCACAACCTGATTGGTCGGCTTGAATGACGTATATATCATGACGGAACTCACCGAACACCCCAAACAAACGTTTGCCCTCTACTCATTTTGTTTTGGTTACACCGCGTCGTCAAATCATGTCGCATAGCGTCGCATATTTTCATTACTTCCTGCTTTTGGTTCGTTTAGAAGTATTTGGTTCGTGTTGCATTCATATATCATTCGAACCACACCAGAGTTCGTTTGGAAGCGGACCGAGACCCATCTTTTTAGTGGTCTCGGTCCGCTTGTTTGGTGCGCACCAGGGTTCGGATGGCAGCGTTCACACATGCTCAAACGAACCGCACTAACAGAGCAATCGCACCAGGGTTCGTTTTAATTGAACCAAGCATGACACGTGTGAACGCACCCTAAAACATCAACATCTAAACTTGAAAATTTAATTTAATTTTCAATAAAAACTTCTGTAGATGTATGACAGAAATAAAATAATTGAAGCTCATAATGCTGTTTTTGGAGTTGTTTAAACCTCCTCCGCTGAGATCTTGAGAGATTAAAAGCCCTGATATACTTACAGCAAAATAATTTTTCGTTCTTCATTTAGGGGTAAAAAGAAGTTGGAAATACCTATGCAGCCACACATACTGCTGAGAGTGGCATTTAAATGATTATATAAATATATGCTGCGCACTTTCCTCACAATAACAATATAAACCAAAAAAATTACAGCAGTGAGAAAACAGCAGTTAAGGAAGCAACTGAAGTGGATGTTTGCCACAGCTCTGCAATTTGGCACTCCAGTCAAGAACAGCCACGTCATGTTGATTTATATAGCGCTTTAAACTAAACATCTTTACAGTGTGAATCATGAAAAAACCGTGTCAGTGTTGCCTTCATTTAGAATCACACTTCTATTCATTACTTCACTTCATTTCTACTATAAATCAGCTATCCAGTGTTTATGTTTTCACTCGCAGATGTCTGACCTCAATGGACTTATCAAAGGAAAAGAACCGGAGAAGACTTCCACATCAAAGTGGGCGGAGCCTCAGAGCGCACCTGCCTATTACACATGGGTTTTGCATTTTCTTTACTTTATATTGTACTCGTTCGTTCGGTTGCCAGAGTCGCACAGGGTCCTCGCACCAGCCGTTCATTATTATGCGGGCCCACGATCACAAGCTCTACCGTATAACCAGAGGTTATAGCTAAATCAATTTAACAATGCTGCCCATGCTTGCTATTGTTAAAAGGTATCCATGTAGCCCCATACAATCGCCTATATAACAACTTAGTTAGCTCAGACAGTAAACAGGGGTTATGATCAGTACCATAAGGTAATATACTAGAACATAAGTATTTTATCTGACCCCATATAGTTAATAGTATAACTATATAACAACTTATTTAAAGCAGAGGCAATGACCAGAGGTTATGGCTAACACTATGAAAGCTCCATATAGTGGATGCGATTGCATATCAACTTAGTTAAAGTTAAGCAGTTAATTCAGAAATCAAGAATCTCGCTTGATGTGCCCCATGCACCATACAATCCGAGATTATAGTATATACTTAACCCTGGTCGTAGACTTGCAGTAACAAAGGATACATCTTAATCTACTAGAGCCAGTAATTTCAGAGTAAATCAGAATTCATTCAAATCTAACAATTTATTATCAGTCGGGTAAATATGTATTATGCCAATTAGCCAATTCAGAGGTATCAATAAATCAATACAAAACATCAAATTCTCAAAGATAAATCTAAGAGTAAAGTATGCATACCTGACTTAAGAAAAATACATAGTATGGAGTGTATGGACACACTCCAAACTATGGGCTCATCTGGCTTACAGAAGCACCCTGATCTCCTTGCAACATTCACTTAAGTACTCAGACCAAGACAAACATCCCCCAAATGGAGACAGGAACAAACCATTGGAATTTGCATTGATCAAGTCCTAGACATGTAGAGTTTACACCTTTTGGGGACAGATGGTAATTTGCATGAAAGACACTGGGAAATGACACACCCTCTACAGTGAGCAAAACATCTCTAAACTCTCTAAAATCTGTGTTACCTTTTAGTCTACTTCTTGTAAGATTGAGACCATTGTACCAGTCGCACAGAGACAATTCAAATTATATCAAACATGACTGTGAATATCATTTGCGTTCATGTAGAACATTATATTTTGCTATTGACCATTCAGAGTGAGCGGAGTGAGGGGAGATGGGTGAGGGGAAGGAAGTGGATATAAAAGGATAGGCGAGAAGGGGCTTTTCTCGCATCTTCTCTCAGTGAGATGTCAAAACAGATGTCTGTATGTGAATATACAGTGTTTGTGTATTGTCCGGATCTCTGAAGATCAAAGTGTCTGAGGTTCTTCAAGTCTTACACGCATGCACACAAAAATCCATGCGCACAGCCTTTCACGCAGAAGTGTTGGAATGCAGTTGAGGTGGGCTATGAATAAATGTCGAAACCAGAGCTCGAAGTGGGCTGGTACACACCTGTACGCTGTTGCAGCACTTTTATACTTTTACCCTTAGCGTACCATGAATTTTGCTGCTGTTCTTAGCTGGCACTTCTGACATGTTGCCCTGTGCCCTCCCAATTTCCACCGAGGGGGATCCCCCCCAGCCCCCAAACATGATTTCCCTCACGGCAGTTTTGTATTTCCAATTTAAGCACTGGACGAATCTAAAGTATGTTTCTAAATAATATAATGATCTTATTTTGACTAAAATATTACTGCCTCCTGTAGATGGACATCAGAAATATTTTTGTACGAAGCAGTCACAGAGTAGCAGAAAGGAGAGCTGATGAATTTGAGAGAGGTAAGATTTGATGAATAAACTTCATTCTCAGCCATCAGAGTCAGGTCTCAGACATCAGATGAAAAGCATTAAATCCCAGGAAAACAGTGAAAATAAAACGGTGAAGTCATGGCCTAATGGTTAGAGAGTCGGACTCATAACCCAAAGGCTGCGGGTTCGAGTCTCGTACCGGCAGGGATTGTAGGGGGGGGGGGGGAATGTAAAGCGCTCTCTCCCACCTTCAATACCACGACTGAGTTGCTCCTGAGCAAGGCACTGAACCCCCAACTGCTCCCCGGGCGCCGCAGCATAAATGGCTGCCCACTGCTCCGGGTGTGTGTTCACTGCTGTGAGTGTGCACTTTGGATGGGTTAAATGCAGAGCACTAATTCCAAGTATGCAAAAGATTTCTTCTGACTAGAATTAGAATCTGAGCATATCACACAAGTCCTCAGATCTTTACATTGGCTTCAAGTTACATTTAGGATTGATTTTAAAGTAGTATTATTTGTTTATAAATCACTCAGTGGCTTACAATGCAGATGTGCTTACATTGCAGATGTGAATATAAACCTAACAGATCATTAGGATCATGTCAGTTAGAAATACCAAGGGTTCACTCAAAACAAAGGGAGTCTGCTTTTAGCTATTATGCCACACATAGTTGGAACCAGCTTCCAGAAGAGTTCAGATGTGCTCCAACAGTATATTCAAATCCAGACTCAAAACACATCTGTTCCCTTTCAGTCGGTCACTTCGACGTTGTGTCGATGTCCGACACTAGGGGTCGCACTTGGGAACCCAGACACCTCTGACATAGAGAAAAGGCCAATGACAATTGGTGAGCAAAATTTGTATAGCTGGCCATGCCCTGGATATCTCTGTATAAATAGGCCAGCGTGGAATTAGCTCATTCGTTCTGTTCTTCGGAGCCGATGCAGCATCTCTTCGTGCGAATTGCAGCATTCATTCACCTCTCGATGCCCCCATTTCCCAGGTTGGACTCTTCGGTGACACCATGGAAGAATTTTCCCAACAATTCTCCGTGGTTAAGAAGTGGATACCACTTATTACACAACATTTCACCATATCAATAATTAAGGCAATAAAATATATTGATTTAAGATGAAAATGTTTTAAAATCTTACCAGTTTGTTAGTTATATCTTATAATCCATTACAGTGTACAAAACAATCATTGCAAAATGGAAGCAGCTGCATTTGTATGAAATGAGAGAGCAAGTCTGCGATACCAGGATGACATAATTAAATAATTGTACACAAAATATTGAATTGAATTTTAATATTTTATTAGCTAACCAAATTCAAAGCTTCCACAAAAAAAAAAAAAAAACTGTTCCTGGCAAGAGTATAGCACCGACTTGTGAGTCTTGTGAGCCTGTGATAACCAGTGGTGGAAAGAGTACTGAAAAAATATACTCAAGTAAAAGTACCATTACCTTCCAAAAAATGTAGTGTGAGTAGAGTAAAAGTACTTGTCCAAAAAACTACTCGAGTAAGAGATAAAAAGTGTTGAACTTGAAAATTGTTTATGCGCGAGTGCACTTGCCAAATGAAGGCGGATTGTATAAAATTGATTTTTTTTTTAAACGTTTATTAACGAGCTGCAATTTTATTACATCACGCGCTGGCACAGATGCAGTATATTAAAGCCTCGGGTCATCAATAAGGTGCAGATTGGTCCTCAATTTGTGTTTCCAACACACTTTTTCACAGAGCGCATCACACGCTCAAACTCATCAAAAGTCAACAAGTTCAACAAGCAACAACGACTTATCCGAGTGACTGCTGCAGAACGCACGCGAGAGAGAGACGAGGCAGCGCAGATCGCACGTCTCATAAGTGAGCGGGGAATTTACCGAACGTGGCTCTTGCGTGAGTTAACACTGTATGCAATACCCGCAACCTCACACCAGATGTCAGGCCGTGTAGATAGGCAAGCATATATACAAATCATTTAGTAAGCAGAAATCCGAAATTTACCTTAACATATTAAGTTAGAGGAAGATGCGACTGAATTGATGCTTGAAGAATGCGCTTCCAGCAGCCATGATAAACAGTTGGTGCTTAAAGTTTCTATGCACAATTTGATTTGCCGAAAGTCACGAGACCTATTAATATCTGCCCATCCAATCACGTTGATGGATAAAAATAAAATTAAAATAAGCATGTAACGACCACAAACGGAGGAAAATAGCGGAGTAAAAGTACTGATACATCACTTAAAATGTACTCAAGTGAAAGTAAAAGTACACAATTTTTTAACTACTCAAAGTACAATTACTGATAAAAACTAATTAATTACTGTAACGTGAGTATTTGTAATTCGTTACTTCACACCCCTGGAGATAACACACCTCAGAATGTAGCGACTGACCAGTCAGAAGCAAGTATTCCACAGAGCCGTGTAATAACTATTAAAGGGGTCATATGATGCGATTTCAAGTTGTTCTTTCTCT
>NW_015506625.1:193490-195220 GCF_001515645.1 Sinocyclocheilus grahami
CCCTTTCGGGCTTGAACTGATGGTAAAACGAATTACATTATTTACTGTCTTTACATTTATTTTGAAAGATGAAGCTCGTGATTATGGTAAGGGCCGTTACATTTCCGACGAGTGCTTGCGGTGTTCATTTAATGTTCATTAAGGAGGGATCAAGAATAAAACACCAACCAGTTTTCTCTTCAGTATCTTCAGGTTTCATTCTGCAGGGTTCTGGGTCACTCATGTTCTCAGTCTTCAACTCAATCTGTTTCGCTTGTAGGCTGATGGGAATATTCCAGCATTTATTAGTGAACTGCTGTGGGAGGAGCTTCACTGAAGGTGAACTGCTGTGGGAGGAGCTTCACTGAAGGTGAACTGCTGTGGGAGGAGCTTCACTGAAGGTGAATTACTGTGGGAGGAGCTTCAAGTTCTGTGCTAGGAAGAGCTAAAATCAAAAATAGTTAATGAACTGATGTTTTCATTATTGCACACATTTTAATAATTCAATGTTTTGTGTTTACATTTTCATGGATGACATATAAAGTTAAAAATTCACATTCATTGTATTTCTGTTTTGTTTGTGGGTCGATCTAATATAAACTTTTTTATTACCCATCATAAACTGGACAAAGAAGAAAAAATGCAAATAAATACCATAATTAAAAGATTTCATTTTCAAATATAAAAATGTACCAATAATAGAACAGAGTTCTAATATAATTCAACTTCATTTCAATTGTCATTGCTTAGTTTTTGTTCATTGTTTTTTATATGTTTATAAATCTCTTTGAGTGGCAGTTTACAGGTCATTTTAAGACATCAGCATAATAAATGAGGTGAAAACATATTGACATAAAACATGGCCGTAACCAGGGTTTGAAAATTAGTGAGGTCTGGGGTGGGGTTAAGAATTGTGCTATAATTAACACCTACAAATACAACTCATAAAATACAATACAAAGTAGTAGGCATGTAGACCATATTAATTGCATCAATATTTTTTAATACTTTACTATAGGTTAGAGGTGGATAAATAAATCATTTGTTTATTATTCATGAAACAATACTTATTACTGTAATAGTTTTCATTTGTATGATAAGAACTTCTGAATGTTTTAACATGACTTTTAAAATGTTAACTACTATAATAAATGAAATGGCATAGCCTTTTAATAAAACCGTGGTTTCATTAAAGGGGTCATATGATGTTGCTAAAAAGAACATTATTTTGTATATTTGGTATCCAGTTTGTATATTTGCTATCCAGTGCGTTATGATTGGCTGAATACCTCAAACGTGTGATGGAAATGTTACGCCCCTACCATACTGTGATGCCCTGTCCGGCCGGAGCGACGATTCAAAAACATGAAAACCCATTATAAACGAGGCATTCGTTGCATTCAGTGGGGACATAATTATGGATTATAATGACTTCTACTGTCTTTTTACGCGTTGCGTTGCATCGCACCGCGTAAACATACAACCATGTCTGCATTTGTGATTGGAGAAATGACAAACAACAAGCCCTACTCTACACTGCCCAAAAAACTTGCTGTAAATATAAAAAATATAAATATGAGTCAGAACAGCCGGCATTGTAGTCTACTCTACCAGGATCTGGAAACGGTCCTCCATAAAATGTGCTGCACACATCTGAATATGTTGAAGTGTTCTGGAACAGTGTTGTAAATACAACTTAACCACTGATTTCTAGTCGTGTCCATTTTTGGAAGGCCAAACAAAGTAGTTTC
>NW_015506625.1:195563-203971 GCF_001515645.1 Sinocyclocheilus grahami
AAAACTCGCTTTAAATATATAAAATATAAAAACTCTTTAAATATAAAAAATGTACTTACAGTCCGTGAGTCAGAACAGCCGGCATTGTAGTCTACTCTACCAGGATCAGGAAACACAGTGTCACACACAGTGGCCTAGAGTGAGCAGAGGCCGGGGGCTAGAGTGAGGAACGGCCGGAGGGCTAGAGTGAGCAGAGTCGGCGGGCTTGAGAATGGCGCAGCCGGCGGATTCGACGAAGGAGCGTCTGGAGGGCTTGCGGTAACCACATGTGACAACCCCGGTCCGGCGATCGACAGCGCAAAGTTGTAGTATTTCCTCAGCAACCAGCACGGATCAGCTCCAGGTATGATGAAGCAGATATCGTCCTCTTTTGGAAGGCCAAACAAAGTAGTTTCACTTTCACAATGAAACACACAGCGCCTTCACGACATGGCGGCGGCAACAACAATACTACAGCGAGAATCAAAGTTGCGCCTTCTTTCTTTGCATGAACATTTGGGCGGCGTTATGCAAATCTTCCCACATAGGGACGTAGATATGTGGGGGCGTGTTAGAACGAGCCATTTTAGGTAGGCGTGGCTGACTCTTAACTTTTATAAAGAATATCTCTTTGGATTTGAGACTTTAGTCTTTGCAAGTTTACAGATCTTCTTTATGCACCAAGAGCTTGTAACACTCCAAAGAGAAACGAAAAATTTAAATAGCATCATATGACCCCTTTAAAGGGGTCATATGATGCTGCTAAAAAGAACATTATTTTGTGTATTTGGTGTAATGAAATGTGTTTATGCGGTTTAAAGTTCAAAAAACACATTATTTTCCACATACTGTACATTATTGTTGCTCCTCTATGCCCCGCCTTTTTGAAACACGTTGATTTTTACAAAGCTCATTGGTCTGAAAAAGCGAGGTGTGCTCTGATTGGCCAGCTTTAATGTGCATTGTGATTGGCCGAATACCTCAAGCATGAGATGGAAATGTTACACCCCTCACATTCTGTTGATGCCGTGTCCGGCCGGAACGACGAGACATAAACATTAATACCCATTACAAACGAGGCATTTGTTGCATCCAGTGGGGACATAAATACTGATTATAATGACTTATACTGTCTTTTTACTGACAAACAACAACTGCTACTCTACTGCCCAAAACTCGCGTTTGAATCATCAGTGGCAACGAAAAACACAGCGGATTTTCGAAAGATTAATTCCGTTACTGTGCCTGACGCTTTTCCGCTACCGCGCATTGACGATTGTATTGACAGTCTTGGGGTCGCCAAGTATATTACGAAATTGGATCTCTTAAAAGGTTATTGGCAAGTGCCTCTAACCGAGCGCGCTTCTGAGATCTCCGCATTTGTTTCCCCGGATTCGTTCCTCCAATATACGCGAATGGCGTTCGGTCTGCGGAACGCACCGGCGACATTCCAGCGTTTGATGTCCTTGGTTCTGGGTGACGTTTCTAATTGCAATGTCTATTTGGATGATGTAGTCATCTATGCATCTACCTGGTCTGAACACTTGTCGATTTTATATGATGTGTTTCGTCGTTTATCTGCTGCGTCCCTCACGTTAAATCTCAAAAAGTGTGAATTTGCTAAAGCTTCGGTCACCTACTTGGGAAAACAAGTGGGAAATGGTCAGGTAAGGCCATTGGATTGGAAAATAGCTGCTGTCCTTGAGTATCCGATATCTACTACGAGGCGAGAGCTGCGTAGATTTCTTGGGATGGTGGGATACTACTGATGTTTCTGCAAGAACTTTTCGAGTGTTGTTGCTCCATTGACCAGATTGTGTAGTCCGAGAGTTGATTTTAGTTGGACTAATGACTGCCAACAGGCATTTTTGTCTGCAAAATCCCTTCTTTGCAGTGCTCCTGTTCTCTCTGCCCCGGAGGTGTCTCGTGCGTTCCAACTGAAGGTGGATGCGAGTGCTGTTGAAGCGGGAGCTGTCCTTCTACAGGAGGGTGCTGATGGAGTAGCTCACCCTGTTTCATACTTCTCTGTTAAGTTTAACCGTCACCAGTTAAATTATTCAACCATTGAGAAGGAAACTTTAGCACTTTTACTGGTGTAACAGGGTTAAAAATTTGTCGCTTGATGTATTTCTCTCTTTGTTGTGTTACAGGTATGTTTATTTGTTTGAATCTTGACTGTTAAAACTGTTCTATTAAGACAGATGCGCGCTGTGTTGCGTTCTGGTGTTTGTTAACAGCAGAGAAGTTTATCTGATGCTGAGAGGTGATGAATGTACATGTGTATAAATGCCCACTGTCGCCAGAGGATGTATTTCTCTCCTTGTTGTGTTACAGTAAACCACGCATGAAACGCAGTTCTCTGTGTCCACCTGTGATTTATGTGCTGTTGGATGAGAAGCATTACACTGGTGCCGTGACTCGTCGCATCGCGAAGATCCACATGACGCAGATCGCCGTGTGGTTGCTGAATTTCGTCATACTTTCACCACAGAATCAAGAAGACTGGACAAATAGTAGACTGGTTGGTCGTTCCTTTTACATTCTGAACAGTATTTATTGAGTCAAGTGAAACATTTCATGAACTTTGGACTCAGTTTGGACTTTGGATTCAATTCGTCATACTTTTGTGATTGAATTATATCTTCGTAGGCAAGTTCATCTCTAATTTTGTAAGGATTTTTTTTTTTTTAATTATCTTTTACCGCCCCCCCCCCCCCAATTTCCTTCCGATTATGATGCTACTACCCCATTTGTCCCTAGAGGGAGGGGTGTTTTACTTTCTGGGTTGAATAATGGTGGCATGACACGCAACGAGTCATTTTGTGGAGGGATTGGCCATCTCCAGTCTACGAGTGATAGTGAAAGGGGTATAGGGCGTGGACATACCACAACAAATCTGACAATGAGACAATTTTTGGGGGATGGGCCTTTTGTTTCTACTCCAAGAGATGATAATACAGATCATGCATTGCAACAATTGACAGATATGATGGGTAGACTTGGAACCCAAATAGGTGATTCGATCATGGCAAGACTTACTGAGACTGGAGTTGTAAATGCTAATTGTAACTCACAAAATAGCAAACATGTGGGCTCTGATAGCGTCAGACAAGATACGCGTCAAGTCATAGTTCATGTTAAAGCAGACAGAGAACCAGTGATATTTAAAGGTGACAGTTCTGATAAATACTCTGTCTGTGATTGGATTGAGTTGACAAAATCTCAACTAAACAAACTGAAGTGTCCAATATCCGACCGGGCTGATGAGATACTGTCAAGAATAATGGGTAAAGCAAGATACATCATTAAAATTGGGTTGAGGAGTGATGTTTCTCTGGATGTGGTACGCAACCCTGACATTATCTATTCCATACTGCTCAAATACTTCAGCGATGCTTCTTCTTGTTTGCCTCTGGGTGATTTTTATTCCACATGTCCAGAGCCAAAAGAAAATCCAGTTGATTACTGGATTAGACTTGACTTAAAGCAGCTGATTTGGCTGAAGATGGGTTGCGCAGACAGGGTAGAGTTATGGATAATTTTAGCATGGAAGTGGCACGTATGTTTGTGAAACACTGCCCTGACCCTGAGTTGTCATGCCTCTTTAAATGTAAGCCAATTGACGAGTGGAATGCGAGAGACATTCAGCGGAGGCTTGATGATTACCAGAGAGAAAAAAGAGCACCATTGAGACATGCTAGTCCTCATCTTCGAAATCTTGCTGCTGTCGTTCAGTACGATGACCCATCACAGTCATTTGAACATTGCCAATCTAATGCACAGACAAGCTGTTCCAGTGTTCCTCTACCTGCACAAAGTCAGCCATGTGGTGCTCATTGTACTGACACGGTCACCTCCATGGCACAAAATGTGCAGAAGCCAGATGGGGAAATCTTCAGCCGAATGATGAGCATGCTGGAACAAGTTCTAGAGACGATAGCGCAAAATAGCAATGTTCCTACTTCACAGAGTGCTGATTTTAGGCAAGTGTTGAAGTGTTGATATGTGATGTTTGTAAGGCGAACACTCATTCTACTAAAACTCATTGCCTTCGAGAAAGACTTTGTTTCTCT
Organism: Sinocyclocheilus grahami; assembly: GCF_001515645.1. Classification (NCBI taxonomy): domain Eukaryota; kingdom Metazoa; phylum Chordata; class Actinopteri; order Cypriniformes; family Cyprinidae; genus Sinocyclocheilus; species Sinocyclocheilus grahami. The sequence goes on from NW_015506625.1 coordinate 199,616, forward strand.
TGTTTTTCCTCAGGGCACTTGCGGAATGCATGTCCACGCAGGGTGTCAGCTTGGCGCAATCAGAATGGGGAAAACTAATGGACCCGTATATGGTGGGGGGATATACGGGTCTAGGTGATAACTCCCATAAGACTGATGTTGGTGCTGGAGCTGCATTTACGGTGGGCAAAGACTTCTGTGATTCAACAGAGAATGTTATTGTACAGAACACAAATACAGTATGCAAAAGTGATAGTTTGTTTTACACACCAGTTATCGTGGGGGATAAGTTGACTCTTAACTGCATGCTTGATAGTGGGTCAATGGCTTGCACAATGAGTGAGAAGGCAGAGGCCAAACTCCTCGATGCTGGTGTGTTGGCAAAAGAGAGCGAATCCAATTTCGATGTAGTTCTGATAGGCTGTGGCGGCAGCCGAGTAAAGCCTAAATCTGCTTATGATGTTGAAATGGAAGTGTATGGCTGTAAAGTCATTGTGCCTACTCTAGTTGTACAAGGCCAACTGGATGACCTTATAATAGGGACAAATGTAATCAAACATGTGATCCGTGAGTCTAAACGTTGTCCTGCATACTGGAAAGCATTGTCTTATCCATGTCTGAATACTGATCTAGAATCTGAACAATTTCTCTCCATGTTGGCAGGGGTGGAACGTTGGAAGGGTGGGGAAATCCCAGACAAGATAGGTACAGTCAGATGTGCTTCAGCAGTATGTCTGGAACCCGGCCGTGAATACCTGTTGTGGGGAAAGTTGGATAAGTTTTGTGCCATTTCCCCAGGCAGTACTGTGGTAACTGAACCTACTACTTCAAGATCAGCCCCTAGACATGTGTTAGTAGCAAGACTTGTCACACCCTTGTGGGGTGTTGGTTGGGTACCGCTGAAGCTCATTAACATGTCTCATCAACAAATTTTGTTGAGATGCAATGCAAAGATTGCTGATGTGTTTGCTTGTGTGGCACTTGAGGATATGGAAGATGTTGTACCCACTAGTAATGATGTTCCTCTGTTGAGCTCTTCTCAGGTTGCTGACTCCACAATAAGCCTGGTTGGAGGGGAGGAGTTAAAGGAGCAGTTGCTGCGTGTTGGTTTGGGTGGACTGAGCATTGACGCATGTGAGGTTTCTGAAGGTTGTAGGAAACAACTTCTGGACCTTGTTTTGCGCTATGAGGATATTTTCTCCCGCCATCACCTTGATTGTGGTAAAGCTCAAGGATTTGTACACCGAATTCACCTTATTGATACTAAACCCTTTCGTTTGCCATACGAATATAACCGTCTTCCACAGGGGTTATGTAATAGTCCCGGTAGCTTTATGAGAATGATGACAGCTATTTTTGGTGATCAGAACTTCTTAAGCCTACTCTGTTACCTTGATGACCTTCTCGTTTTTGCCCCTGATGAGAAGACTGCTTTGGAGCGTCTTGAGATGATTTTTAGCAGATTGCGTGGACAGAACTTGAAGCTATCGCCAAAGAAGTGTTATTTTCTTAGAAGGTCAGTGAAGTTTCTCGGGCACGTAGTTGATGAGACGGGTATCGCCACTGACCCTGGTAAAGTTGAGAGTATTGCTGGAATGACCTGTGCTGATTTGATGGAACAGGATGGAGTGACTCCAAGTCAAAAACGCATAAGGTCATTTCTTGGGATGGTAAATTATTACCAACACTTCATACCCAAGTATTCGTCCATTGCTAGACCTCTCTTTGAGTTACTTTCAGGGCAAACAAGAAAGTCGAAGGGTGGCTGGAGGTTGAAGCGATCGTCACAGGGTCGTAAGCTAAGTTGTGAACACTGGACTGATGACCACTTCAGAGCCTTTGAGGTGCTTAAGTCATCCTTGATTAATAGTGTTGTCCTGGCCCATCCAAAATTTGATCAGCCTTTCATTCTATCCACCGACACCTCATTGGATGGCCTTGGGGCTGTTCTATCTCAAGTAAAAGAGGGTGATACTATGGCTAGGCCGATTTCATTCGCTAGTAAATCGCTGTCTCGATCACAGAGAAACTATCCTGCTCATAGATTAGAATTTCTGGCCTTAAAATGGGCAGTGTGTGACAAGTTTAGCCACTGGCTAAAAGGTAACAAGTTCACTGTCTGCACTGATAATAATCCACTGACCCATATAATGACAAAGCCGAAATTGGATTGTTGTGATCAGCGATGGGTGGCTAAATTAGCCAGCTATGATTTCGACATTAAGTATGTCGCAGGCTCTCAGAATACAGTTGCTGATGCTTTGAGCCGTGTGCCTTTTGTGAATGTGGGATACAGGTTGCTGAATGAATCATTTGATTGTCTCAGGCATGATATGAAAGAGCTGTCAGATGTGTCTGTTCAAAATGCTATCAGGCAGTCATCAAATTGTGCTGATCACTACACACATGTTGATTCTATTGACCAGTATTCTACATTTGTGTCGCATGATGTTGTTTCAGCAGTCCTGCAGTCTCATAACGAGTGGGAAGTTGGAGCTCTAGTCCGTGCTCTGATGACTATGCAGAGTTTGCCTCAGATGGTTGACATTGACTATGACTCTCTCCCTGCTTCCACAGTGAGCGAACTTCGTGACAAACAATGCAGTGACAGAATTCTCTCTCGTGTTTTGGAGTACGTGGAGAGATGTCGTAGGCCCTCGAGGAGAGAGAGAGCAAAAGAGCCTGCTTCGGTTGTAAGGTATTTGAAGCATTGGGAGAAACTTAAGATTGTTGATGGGGTGCTTTACAGGGTGTCTAGGGACAGCTTGTTGAGGACAAAGCGGTTTCAGTTTGTGGTCCCTGACTCCCTTAGAGCCGAGGTAATGAAAGGCACACATGACCGCGCAGGCCATCAGGGTCAATTCAGAACCCTCAGCCTGGTGAGGCAACGGTTTTTCTGGTTGCATCTGGACAGGGATGTGCGTGGATATGTGCGTCATTGTCAGCGATGTGTCGTCAGTAAGACTGCTGAACCCGATGGTAGAGCCCCTCTAGTAAATATACAGTCCAACAGACCTCTGCAGATTGTCTGCATTGACTTCTGGTCAGCAGAAAATTCGCAGAACAAATCTGTTGATGTTCTTGTTGTGACTGATCATTTTACTAGACTGGCACAGGCCTTCCCATGTAAAAATCAGACAGCCAAGGAGGTAGCCAGTGTTTTATGGGATAAATACTTCTGCGTCTATGGTTTTCCGGAGAGGATTCACTCTGATCAGGGGGCTAGTTTTGAAAGCAACCTTATCGGTGAACTTCTTCAAGTCATGGGTGTAAAGAAATCCCACACGACCCCATATCACCCAATGGGGAATGGTGCCGTTGAGCGTTTCAACAGGACGCTTGGAAATATGATTCGTGCGTTACCTCCAGGTGAGAAACATGATTGGCCGAGGCGGTTACAGTCTCTCACTTTCATGTATAATTGTACAGTGCATGAGACTACAGGATTTGCCCCTTTTTATCTTTGGGATGGTCCCCCATCTGCCTGTAGACATGATGTTTCAAAGTGTTTTGAGTGACTCGACATCAACTAATTACTCTAAGTATGTGTCTTCCTTATCAAAAGATCTTTCCCAGATCGTGACGTAGGTATGTGGGGGCGTGTTAGAACGAGCCGTTTTAGGAGGGTGTGGTTAACTCTTAACTTTTATAAAGAATATCTCTTTTGTTTTGAGATTTTAGTGTTTGCAACTTTACAGATCTTCTTTATGCACCAAGAGCTTGTAACACTCCAAAGAGAAAGGAAAAATTGAAATCGCATCATATGACCCCTTTAAAAGATGGATGCAGAGCGGGATATACAAGCCTGTTTCGACCTCACTGATTGGAGTATTTTTGAAGCAGCTGCCACTGATCTGGACGAGCTCATGGAGATTGTAACTTCATACATCAGTTTCTGTGAGGATATCTGCATCCCCACCAGGACATTCTTATTATTAAATTATGATAAACCGTGATTTACAGGGAAACTCACGCCAAAGAGGATGCTTACAGAAGTGGGGATAAAATCTTGTATAACCAGGCCAGGAACAGACTAACAAAGGAGATCAGAGTGGCTAAAAAGAACTACTCTGAAAAGCTGAGAAAACAGTTTTCAGCCAACGATCCGGCATCAGTATGGACTGGTCTGAGGAACATCACCTTGTACAAGACACCACCCCCACAGTCTGTGGAGAATCAACAACTGGTTGACGATCTGAATGTGTTTTACTGCCGATTTGAAAAACCCAGTCTACCACCCCCCATCTGCTCTAATCTGCACTTCACACATTCACCTACCCCCCTTGCAACCCCCCTCCCTCCCTCCCCCACCATTCAACCTGCGCTTAAGGTCTGTGTAGAGGATGTGAACCAGGTCTTCAGGAAGCAGAAATCTAG
>NW_015506625.1:204119-205083 GCF_001515645.1 Sinocyclocheilus grahami
TCCCTCCCCCACCATTCAACCTGTGCTTAAGGTCTGTGTAGAGAATGTGAACCGGGTCTTCAGGAAGCGGAAATCTTCAGGCCTAGATGGTGTTTCACCCGCCTGTCTTAAAGTCTGTTCTGACCAACTGGCCCCCATCTTCACACAAATCTTCAACAAATCAGAAGTTCCTTACTGCTTCAAATGCTCCACCATCATCCCTGTAGCCAAAAACCCAAAATCACTGGACTTAATGACTACAGACCTGTTGCTCTCACATCTGTGGTCATGCAGTCATTTGAGCGATTGGTCTTGGCCTACCTGAAGGACATCACTGGACCCTTGCTGGATCCTCTTCAGTTTGCCTACAGAGCAAACAGGTCTGTGGATGACGCAGTCAACATGGGACTGCATTACATCCTGCAACACCTTGACAAAACTGGGAATTACGCAAGGATCTTATTTGTGGACTTCAGTTCAGCCTTCAATACCATCATGCCTGACCTTCTCTCAGACAAATTCACACAGCTCTCTGTGCCCACCTCCATCTGTCAGTGGATCACCAGCTTCCTGAAAGACAGGCAGCAGCTTGTGAGGCTGGGCAAACTCACATCTAGGACTATCACCATCAGCACTGGAGCTCCTCAGGGATGTGTTCTCTCCCCACTGCTCTTCTCCCTGTATACAAATGACTGCACTTCAATGGACCCCTCTGTCAAGCTCCTGAAGTTTGCGGATGACACTACAGTCATTGGCCTCATCAAGGATGGAGACGAGTCTGCTTACAGACAGGAGGTTAAAGAGCTGGCTGTCTGGTGCAGTCTTAACAACCTGGAGCTTAACACGCTCAAAACTGTGGAGATGATCGTGGACTTCAGGAGAAAACCCCCTGCACTCCCCCCACTCACCATCATGGACAGCACTGTGACTGCAGTGGAGTCATTCAGGGTCCTGGGCACCACAATCTCTCAGGACCTGAAGTGGG
>NW_015506625.1:205116-208686 GCF_001515645.1 Sinocyclocheilus grahami
CTGCACTCCCCCCACTCACCATCATGGACAGCACTGTGGCTGCAGGGGAGTCATTCAGGTTCCTGGGGAACACCATCTCTCAGGACCTGAAGTGGGACAATCACATTGACTCTATTGTGAAAAAGGCCCAGCAGAGGCTGTATTTCCTCCACCAGCTGAGGAAGTTCAACCTGCCACAGGAGCTGCTGAAACAGTTCTACTCCGCCATCATTGAGTCTGTCCTGTGTTCATCTATATCTGTTTGGTTTGGTTCAGCCACCAAAACAGACATCAGAAGACTACAACGGACAGTCAGGACTGCTGAGAGGATTATTGGTGCCCCTCTACCCAACCTCCAAGAACTTTACATCTCCAGAGTGAGGAAAAGGGCTAAGAAAATCACCTTGGACCGCTCACTCCCAGCCCACTCTCACTTTGAACTGTTGCCCTCTGGCCGGTGCTACAGAGCGCTGTGCACAAAAACAGCCAGACACAAGAACAGTTTTTCACCCAGGCCATATCCCACCTGAACAACATAAAACACCTCAGCACTGTACATCTATAAATAACTCATTAAACCTTCATCTGTAAATAGCACATACAGTGGGGAAAAAAAGTATTTAGTCAGCCACCAATTGTGCAAGTTCTCCCACTTAAAAAGATGAGAGAGGCCTGTAATTTTCATCATAGGTATACCTCACCTATGAGAGACAAAATGAGAAAAAAAAATCCAGAAAATCACATTGTAGGATTTTTAAAGAATTTATTTGCAAATTATGGTGGAAAATAAGTATTTGGTCAATAACAAAATTTCATCTCAATACTTTGTTATATACACTTTGTTGGCAATGACATGAGTTTTTACCAAAAAGTTCTATTTTGGTTTCAACTGACCATATGACATTCTCCTCTAGCTAAATGCTCTCTAGCTAACTTCAGACGGGCCTGGAAATGTACTGGCTTAAGCAGGGGGACACGTCTGGCACTGCAGGATTTGAGTCCCTGGCAGCGCAGTGTGTTACTGATGGTAGCCTTTGTTACTTTGATCCCAGCTCTCTGCAGGTCATTCACTAGGTCCCCCCGTGGGGTCAAAATTATCCCAGAACCACATCTTGCATCTTGCATCTTGAGATCTTGCGTGGAGCCCCAGATCGAGGGAGATTATCAGTGGTCTTGTATGTCTTCCATTTTCTAATAATTGCTCCCACAGTTGATTTCTTCACACCAAGCTGCTTACCTATTGCAGATTCAGTCTTCCCAGCCTGGTGCAGGTCTACAATTTTGTTTCTGGTGTCCTTTGACAGCTCTTTGGTCTTGGCCATGGTGGAGTTTGGAGTGTGACTGTTTGAGGTTGTGGACAGGTGTCGTTTATACTGATAACGAGTTCAAACAGATGCCATTAATACAGGTAACGAGTGGAGGACAGAGGAGCCTCTTAAAGAAGAAGTTACAGGTCTGTGAGAGCCAGAAATCTTGCTTGTTTGTAGGTGACCAAATACTTATTTTACAGAGGAATTTACCAATTAATTCTTTAAAAATCCTACAATGTGATTTTCTGGATATTTTTTTCTCATTTTGTCTCTCATAGTTGAGGTATACTTATGATGAAAATTACAGGCCTCTCTCATCTTTTTAAGTGGGAGAACTTGCACAATTGGTGGCTGACTAAATACTTTTTTGCCCCACTGTATGCACATTCACAGTTCTGTCTATGGACATGTTTCCCTTTACTGTATATTTTTATTACTATTGTTATTTATAATTTATTGTCTATTCTCTCTTTTTATGTATGTCTGCACTTTGTTTGTATTTTCTGTACCGGAAGTTCCTAACACCAAGACAAATTCCTTGTGTGTGAACACACTTGGCATTAAAACTCTTTCTGATTCTTTATAGCCACTGTTTGCAAATTTTCCTATATTTTCCTAATGACAATTTTATGACTGGTTTATATTCTACAAACATTTTTATCGCATAATAAAGCAGAATAGTTTCTATACTGTAATAAATGCTATGTCAATTAGCACTGCATTATGCATATACATTATTACCTGGAGATTACTTTAGAAACACATAAACTGCATTGAATCAATCTGTATTGTATAAAACTCTATTAAAATGAATGTCAATCTGTAGTTGTTTGTTTCAGCTGAATCTCACGGTCAGATCATCAAACAGAATTATATGTGGATGTGGATCTGCAGTGAGTGTTTGGATCTAGAATCACATGAGACACAATCAACAGCAGCTGTTATTCTAAAGTTCATATAATCACACACACACACACATCAGTGGCTGTTTTATTAAAGATTGAAAACAAACACTCTAGAATCGCTTTCACTCTAATTGTTTGTATAGAATACAGTATGTTACACCAGGGGTGCGTGCGCTTTTATGCACCAGTGTTGTGCCCAATTCTGACCTGGCAGGGGGGTCGAAATTGGGCACAACTGGTTTCAACTTGCCAAATTTGCACTTTCCGTTTCGAAAGCTTGGAGGAGACACGTGTGAGACATGGCGCACAGATAGCTTGCGTAAAACACATAATAAAAATAAAACGGACAATATTCTGTAATGAATATTTGGTAACACTTTCTATGAAACCTGTATTTATAATACATTATAAGGGTATTCTTAAGGCATTATAATGAATGAATAATGCATTATAAAAAACTTTGTAATACGCATTTGTGGTTATAACTTTTAAGAGTATGATTATTTATAACACACAATTAATACCATATTAAATCCACTTAATTTATAATGGATTATCTCATATCTTGACATTGTTTATTTAAGATCTGCACAGTATCTTACTGCATCTTGTGAGAGGTTAGGAGTGATTGAGTGTTTTTAAGTGTTTCCTGTGAGGTCCATGCTAATTTAGCTGTGAGCTAGTTTAAGAACAGATGTAATACTTTCAAAAAAAAAATGCAATGTGTTTTTTATTTATTTATTTTGATATTACATTACATTTTATTTTGATGGTCCCCTTAGTCTATTGCCTATAACAGGGTGTCCTTAAAAAGTCTTAAAATGTCTTAAATAACGTTTTCCTAATATAAGGCCTTAAAAAGTCTTAAAATGTCTTAAATTCGGATTCGATGGGTCTTAATTATTTTTGGTCTCATTACCTCTAAAATATCTTCAGTCTGACGGACCTAATGACTTTACAATCACTGGACAGACCGAAGATGTTTTCTTCCCGCGGTAAGTTACTGCGTCATCAGAGAGAATTGCAGTAAGTTAGCAGAACACAGAATACAAGCTCACGCTGAGGCTCACTCTGCATGATTCAATATTGCAGTTGTAATTATTGTTATTTGCAGTGTAAACTCAGAAGAAAGTTTATTCATAACATGATATAGTTAAATCTATAAGTCTAGTGCGCGTGCACATTTGCAGTGCGCTCTGCCTGATCACTGCATGATTCAGTCTATTAAAATGCATTCGGAATGATCACAAATTCAAAACATGGGGGCAGAAAAGGTGTATATTTATGCTCAAGTTCACACGGAAGAGTTCCTTTTTTTCTCCAAAAATTACCATATACAAATGTGATATTGATTTTTTTACAACAGTTCAATAAAC
>NW_015506625.1:208737-227356 GCF_001515645.1 Sinocyclocheilus grahami
CAGCATGATAACACACTCAATCAGCTGAATGAATGACTCAATACTCACTTGTTCAGTGTCTTACCGTCACTCACTGGTAGTTTGTTGAAAAGTATGCATTTTCCCCTCAACATTTCTTATTAGTATATTCATAAATGCATTTAAAACATTAATCTCATAACATTATTTATTGCAGTTGTAATTATTGTTATTTGCAGTGTAAGTTATTTAATCTGACTGTTAGCAGCCTTATAGTGTATATTGAATTTATTGATAAATTGTAATAATTTGACATGTAAGATGATGCATACATCTAAAAAGGTTAAAAATAGGCCTTTGTAAAGGTAAATATGCAGATTTAAGTATGTAAAAGCTGATAGAACACTGATGAAAATATTGCTTCAGAATAAATTGTTTACACCACCAAAACTCTCAGTGATGCAGTTATTTTGTGGGGATATTTTGTATGGAATATTGTCTGCTGACATGAAAAGTTCATTGTATATCATAGCTATAAATACCATTTATTACAGCAATGATATTTTGTTTTCTTTTTAATTTATACACATTAAATATAACATATATGTATGTAATAAAATGTGTATTTCCATTACAGGTTTAGGTCTTAAATTTCATATAAGGTGGTATTAAAAAGGTCTTAAAAAGTCTTAAATTTAACTTGTTCAAGTCTTCAGAAACCCTGTAAAAGCAACTTTGCAACTACATGTAAGCTAACTCTCATTTAGAGTATTAGTAGACTTAGGTTAAGGTTAAGGTTGGTTGAATAAATTGACGTACTTGCAAAGTTGCTTATAGTAAGTAGAATATCTGTTGGGGAACCATCAAAATAAAGTGTTAGCAGATATTTAGCAGACAGTCTACTAATACTCCAGTGACTGCTAGTTGACAAATGTAGTTGCAAAGTTACTTATCAACAGTTGTCTAAAGGGTATCATCAAAATAACTATAGTGATATTACAATAAAAATAGTTCAAAGCAAATATGTACACATTCATCTGATCTCATATCTGATTTGTTGGTTGTTTTAGGGGAAAAAATATTTTATTATTATTATTTAAAAGTGGTCTTTGTCTGCTTTAAGTAAAGTGAGATTACATTACTTAAAGCAGACAAAGACCACTATAAATCATAAGACCACATTATAAAGCCTTTTGGATGTTTTCATGACGACTTTGTATTTGTCATTTTACAGTAAAAACACTGAACGACTATTATGCAGATCTTAAACAATAGCAAGATATGAGTCTTATAATACATTATAACTATGGGAAATATAATTAATTGTAACATAAGTGGATGCAACATGTTCATTGTGTGTTATAAATGATCATGCTCTTAAAAGCTATAACCACAAATAAGTAAGAATTATAATACATTAAAACTGTTCTTATGATCATTTATGAGATGATAACATATTATACATATTATAGGTTTTTTTTATCATGCATTTTTCATTCATTATAATGCCTTAAGAATACCCTTATAATGTATTATAAATATGGGCTTCCTATATAGTTTTACCGAATATGTCTAGCCCGTCTCTGTTCCACTGTTTTTAAACAGGCTCTCAAGGGCACAAGAAAAAAATTAGATTCTGTATGGCATTATGTAATGGCTTTGTGAAACATGAGCTACTAAAATGAATGGAAAAACCTTCATCATGATGTTTGCATAGGTTATTTGGCATAATTTCATACTGTAGATAGTACCAGTGTGCTACTGTTTTCTTACGGGAATGTAACGTGACAAAAGAATGAACGACTGAGATCGTGAGGGAGGGAAACTAACAGACTGCAGAGCCTGAAGCAATGAACGAACCGTTTCTGTTTCTCATGTGTCTTTGTTGCATTATAGGATTTTATTTATTTTTTTGGTATTCTGAATGTGATCAACGTCTCGTAAATAGATATGTTGTGGAATTTGTCTGTTAACATGCAACATTTTATTTATGTTTTGCTGAAATGACTTAAAAAAAGATTTGTTCATTTTTATGAATGAGATTCAAAGACTCGAGTCAGTGAAATTATCCAAACTTTCCTTCACTAGTTCTGAGGAGAGCTGGATGCGATTGGACAATTCAAACAGTGGAAATGACATCCCAAAATATCAAACTTAACATTATTTTAAAACAAAAATTCACTGTTTTCATATATTCTTATAATGTTATTAATAGCAATATGTGTGGAGACATAAAAAAATATAAATAAATTAGTTTGTAGCCTTATATTTGTCATACAACTGCTTGTAAAATGTCCTTTGCATAAACTGTGAATGTCTTTTTCAGCATGAAAAATGAAATTGACCCCAGAAAGCATTTTGAATGTTCTGTGAGGAATTGCTTTCCCAAAATTCACACTGTCCATCTCTGTTACTACTCATCATCCAATCTGATACTGTGTGTAACGTGGCTGACGAGACATGAGACGTGCGGATCCATATGCGAGCTTTATTTAGAACAGAAGAGGTCAGAAACACAGGCAGGGTCGAACAATGGCAAACAGGTATAATGAGGGCAAGACAGAAGAGTAATCAAAACCGGGCGTGGTCGATAAGCGGCTAACAATATCCAGAGGGCTTGACACGAGGGGTATCCAATAACAATGCAGAGGTCCAGGCAGGGTCAAACAGTATCCGAACAGGGCAAGACGAGAGAGGTAGTCCGAAGTACACAAGCAATAATCAGAAAACGAGGAAACAGACAAGGCAAGACTAGGCTAAGGCTATCGAAGGGAAACGGGCTCTGTAGAGTAGCTATCGCTAAGAGAGAGATAAACGCATACAATACTCGGCAGAGGGAAGGGATCAGAGTGAGTGTTAAATAGTGAGGGAGTGATATGAAACAGCTGGGTGCAATCAGTGTTGTGTGCAATTAGAGAACCAGCTGTGTGCAATCAGTGCTGTGAATGATGGGATATGTAGTCCGGGGTGATATGCACCAGTGTGAGTGCGAGAGTCAATGAAAATGGGAAGGGTGACCTCTGATGGTTAGCCGACAGAAGTTCATGGACCGGATTCGTGACACTGTGGATGAGCAGGACAGTTCACCGATTTCACTTTATAAAATGAACAGTGCTAACTGCTCAGCTCCATTGAAATGTAAATTGACAGGTATTTCTCGCTGTAATTATTAAAACATTATTTGAAGCAACCATTGTTTGTAAAATTAGTCCAATGTACTTGAGCTTGGAATTATTTTGTTTTGTTTTTAATTGATTTCTTTTTAGGAGATACAGCTGTTGGCAAAGGAGTCAACCGTCATGTTTTGTCAATGATTATGCAGAAACTGAAGACTGGCTTTACTTTAAATTTGGGTATGTAATTGATTGCAGTTCTATTCCATACACACACACACTTCATTTACACATCAATCACATTTTCCCCTCATTCTGATGGTTGATGTAAGCATTAACTGAAGCTCCTGGCCTGTATCTGCATGATTTTATGCACTGCAGTTCAAAGACATGATAATGGATGATTGTTGGTGTCAGACAGACTGGCTTGCGTCCATCTGTCCATCTTAATCTAGGGGTGTCCCCGACTAAGGATTTTCATAGTCGAATCGGAATTTTCTAATCTTGCCAATATTCGACTGATCGTCGAATCATATGTTTTGGGGGTGGGGCAAAATACAATACCAAGAGTCAAGTCAGACATTCGACAGTCATAATTACATTAACACACAGGAAAATGTGTAACGGATGCCTCGCAGACACAAACGGGGTTAATAATGTTTTATGTTTGATTAAAAGATAGTTAACATTAAACGTCAGAGAAACCCAAAAAATTCACAATAGTTTTACAATAGTGCTCTTATTATAACATTATGTATATGACAGTAGTTATTAATGTTCTGCATTGCAGATGACCAGTAAAATTAAGTATTTGATAGCAGGTTTTTAATCAATGGGATTTAACCCATCATTTATCTCTTATAGTATACACTTCATTATTTATACACATAACGTTAATATTACGACTTATTGGCTATCTGCACAAAATGCCCCAAATGCATGAACGTGTCTGTGCGGCTCTGAATGAACTCCTTTTGTATTCTTCACGCAACAACATACAGAAACACAGCAACTACACAAAAAATTCACAGCGTTTTATTATAATAGTGTTCTCATTATAATTGTTATGTATATGACAGTCTCAGTCATAGTTATTAATATTCTGCATTGTTGTTTGTCCTGCTCGCGCTGCGCGCTGATGAGATAGTACTACAATGAAGCACTTTACTGCAGTGCAACTCAAACAAATGCATCTTATACCTTATTCATATCTTATTTACAGCATTATTTTAATAGGCTGTATATTAACTTATTGGGAGAAAACCAGTAGTTTTATGTGAAATCAGACATTTGAGCACCCCAATATAGCCAAAAAAATATTCGACTGTGAGATTGGTATCGAATCAGGCTCCTCCTATCGAAGCATCGAATCTTCGACTATTCGTGGTCACCCCATCTTAATCCAGCAGGCTGTCTGTAAAGTAGGACCTTCGTACTTAAAAGAACAATAGATACAATGTAAATGTTTCAATGTGAAGGGGCCATTTGGGTTGCCCCTTTTCAGACACATGTAGATTTGTTTTGCATCGCAAGAAGCTACAATGATAATGCGTCTGATGAATGTATTTGAGATCATTTTCCCCCACAGCAACCTCTTCCAAATGGCTGGCCATAATGATAGTTCTTTTTTTTGTACATGGAGGTACCTATTCAACCAGCTCGCCAGGGTCTTCACAAAGATCTCCAGCCTCTCACTGACATCAGCCATCATTCCACCCTGCTTAAAATCTGCTACCATCATCCCTGTTCCTATAGAAGCAGCCACCAATATCTATGAATGATTACAGACCGGTTGCACTTAAACCAGTAATCATGAAGTGCTTTGAGAGATTGGTCTCACAGCACATCAAATCCAGCCTGACCTGCAGCAGTTTGCATACAGAGCAAACAGGTCTACGGAGGATACAGCCCATCACCACAGTGCTTCACACTGCACTCAACCACCTCGAACTCCAGGGAACCGATGTAAGAACGCTCTTTATAGATTACAGCTCAAAGTTCAATACGATTCTAGCAAATTAACTGAACTCGGCCTCTTTCCTTCCATCTGCACCTGGATATAGGACTTCCACACCAAGCGCTGTCAGATTTGGCCCCCAGCTCTCCTCCAACATCATGCTCAGCATTGGTGCTCCACAAGGCTATGTATTGTGCCCTGTACTCGTTCTACCAACACCATCATCAAATCTGCAGACGATACTACAGTGATTGGACTTATCTCAGGAGAGGATGAATCAGCCTACAGAGATGAAGTCCAGAAACCAGAAGTGTGTTGCTCTGATATCAACACCTCCAAAACAAAAGAGCTCATTCTGGATTTCAGGAGACACAGCGTTGAGCCCCACTCTACATCAGCTGGACTGAGAGGAAAGGGTCCACACTTTCAAACTCCTGGGAGTCACATATCCGACGAGCTGCATGGAGTGCACGATATTATGTTGCCATATTTAAATAAAGGTTTAAAAATAAAAATGTGGTCACATTCAAATAAAGATTTTAAAATGCAAGCTAAGTGTCACTAATTAAGCAAGTTAATGTTCAGCTAATTGTCAGCCTCTTATATGTGTACTTCTCTTAAACAATCAGTGGATATGCATGCATATAAACAGCCTTTTAATTAACAGAGTGGAATAATCATGGCTGAGATATACCTAGTTCCTCTGCACTGCATAGATGCAATTTCCCTGTGGCCAGGTATCGTAGAGTTGTCAAAAGCTTGACACAGTCACTTCATCAACAAACAACCCAATAACGACAGTTATTGGGTTGTTTGTTGGTGAAGTGACTGCGTCCCTGACAAGTTGTACAACAGTCATAATACCCTCGCGATTAAGGCGACACCTTTTTAAAAGCTCATTATCGTCAAATGTTTCTAAAATGTTTACGTTCCGAGGCAGATTGCTGGCAACAGCCATTTTAGGATACGTTTCACAGATTTAGGAGCTAGTTTTAGCACTAATTTTAGCACTATTTTCTCCTAAAATCTTAATATGTTTTGTGAATGCGGGCCCAGGACTTTAACAAATGCACTAATTGTGTCATGTCAATGTGCAAGACTACATCTGGTCTCAAATCACTACTGCCACTTATTCACACTTATCCACAGTTCAGTTTGTAATTTTTGTATATACTCTCTGTTTCATATCAATGCAGAGGTCAATGTGCAGCGCTGTCAATGCTCACTTTACTCAGATTGCGCAATGTGCAAAATTATGACTTACTCATTTGTAACATATACTTTTATAATTGTACTGTACAGTTGTCACAACTAGACTGAGAGGCACAAGGAGGGTGTTAGTTAAACGATCTTCTTTATTGCAACAAACAGAAGGCAGATCCAAAACGATCAGTTTCAACATAAAAAGACATTTGAAGCTCAATCAACAGAGGAATAACAGTCCTTATCTTTCTTTACAGGAAATCCAATTGGAGAGCAAATATCACGAAGCCACAGGCAACTGAAGATAAATAGAGAGAAAGGAGAAGAGCGTGCAACCTTGAGACCAGCCGACGAGGGAGCGAGGTGAGTAGATTTGTATAGGGCATGGGAAGTGGATACAGGTGTAGGTAATTAATAATCTGGTGATTGCGATCGGGTGTAGGTGGATGGTTCGGGTGGTGAGTCCGTGACAGTACCCCCTCCCCCACGGGCGTCTCCTGGTGCCCGTAACCGATGGCGAGGACGACCATGCCCCCTGGGAGCAGGTCGATCTGGGTGGGACTGATGGAAGTCGGTGAGGAGTGACGGATCCAGAATATCATCTTTGTCCACCCTAATCTCTCCTCGCGACCGTAACCCTCCAAATCCACGAGGTATTGGAGCCGGCCGCCCTGCCGTCGGGAGTCTAGGATCTCTTTGACTCAGTAGATGGTCTCGTAGGTGTCGACCTTGGGAGGAGGGGGTATCTCGGGTTCTGTGGAAGGAGGGAGAAGTGGATTAGTAAATGGTTTGAACAGGGAAATATGGAAGGTAGGCGAGATGCGATAGTGAACTTACCCTGCTTTCTCGGGTTTGACATACCTCCCATTCTGAAACAGAAAACCCAGAGTTTCCCTCATTTTAGGGATAACATACTCAGAGTTTTCACTTAACCTCCTTTCTGAAATGGGCCCCAGGACAGGGACTTTGGTTTACGCCGGAGGAGAGAGGTAAGTGCGGCAGATGGTTGACTGAAATGGGCTATAAAACAGCGGTAGAAGTTTGCAAATCTGAACTGAATAGTGGTTTGGTGGAACTCACATTTTTCCAACTTTAGATACAGGTGATGCTGGCGGAGGCATTAGAGTACTTGGGTGACGTGCCGTCGATGTTCAACTAGATTGGGTAAATTAAGATATCGTCGATGTAGACGATGACAAACAGGTGGAGCATATATTTGAAGATCTCATTCATGAAATTCTGGAACACAGAAGGTGAGTTAGAAAGGCCATACAACATCACCCGGTATTCATATTGCCATAGAAGGGGTTACAAAGGCTGTTTTCCATTCATCACCTCTTTGTTTGGGAACCAGATTGTACGCACTGTGTAGATCTAACTTTGTGAAGATACGAGCTCCATGGAGTTCCTCTAAGGTGGCAGGTACCAGAGGAAGGGGTTAGGCGAATTTAATAGTTAGAGTTGAGAGCACGATAATCGTTTCCACAAAGAAGAAACTGGACGACGTGGTGAGGTGGAAGGACGGATGAACCCCTGTTGTAGTGCCTCTTGAATGTACTCCTCCATGGCTGTTTGCTCTGGGATCGAGAGCGGGTAGACACGTCCCTTAGGTAATTTGGCCCCAGGCAGCAGGTCGATAGCGCAGTCCCATGGTCGATGTGGTGGAAGATGTGTAGCCGTGTCCTTACTGAATACGTCCTGGAACGCCCGGTATTCCACTGGTATTTGGACTGTGCTTTGGGAGGCAGGGCTCTCAATGGAGGTGGAGCAGATATCGACAAAGGCACTAGCTCGTCGAGGTATAGGAAGATTACTTAAGCATCTCTTGAGACAATAATTGCTCCACTTCCGCACTTCTCTGGAATTCCAGTGAATGTCGGGATGGTGTTGTGCGAGCCAGGGTGTCCCAGAACGATATCCACAGTAGCATCCTCCAGCACCAGGAAGGAAATGTGCTCGGAGTGTAGGCAGCCGATGCGGGGAATGACTTCCGGGGTAAGGTGACGCACCAAGCCCTTGCCCAGCGGCTTTCCCTGGATATTGGTGATTTGATAGTGGGTGGCATTTTGATGACGAGGGATTTTGATTTGGGTGAGACAGAGAGAGGAGATGAAATTCCCGGAGGCTCCAGAATCAATGAGGACTTTAACTGGAAAAGATTGGTTCATGTAAATTAGGAGAGCATCAATGTGCAGTATACCAGAAATATCAGGATGGATTTGCACCATACTCACAGCTGGGTGTGTTGGGCGAACCGGACAGGCAGGCAGGAGATGCTCACTGGATCCGCAATGCAAGCAGAGTCCCTGACTGACTCGTCGAGCTCGTTCAGTCGGTGACAAGCGATAGCGGTCCGTCAGCACTGGCTCGGGTGCTGGAAGTTTAGTACTTGGTGAGGCGGCAGTGGCGGTATATTCCTCAGTGTGGCAAGTGGTTAGATCAGTGATGGGCAAACTTGGCCCTTCCAAGGCCACTTTCCTGGAGAGATTTGATCCAACCCTGATATGACTCACCTGCCTGTAGCCTTCTAGTAGTCTTGAAGACAATGATTAGCTGGTTCAGGTGTGTTTGATTAGGGTTGGAGCTAACCTCTGTTGGAAAGTGGCCTGGAAGGGCCAAGTTTGCCCACCCCTGGGTTAGATGTTGTTAGATATGAATAGCCTTTTGAAGAAAAGCCCCACCGTGTCATCATAGACGGACATTTGTTGTCGGAGAGATGGATTTAGACTCGCCAAAAAGCTGGTAAGAGAGCGGTTTCATTCCATCTGCTGCTCGCAGCGAGAGTGCGGAATCGAACTGTGTAGTCGTGAATGGATATTTCCGCTTGCCGTAGGCATTAGAGTTCATCGTGCACGAAGATAGCTGAAATAGACTTCCCAAACACATCCCGAAAATGGTCAACAAAAGCGTCTACGCTCTGTACCACAGGACTGTGAGAGTTCCAGACTGATTCCGCCCGCCCGAAGCTCTCTCCCTGACAGCAGGGACATCATGAACGCGACCTTCGCTCTGTCATTCACAAATTGATGGGGTTGTAACTCAAAGTAGAGTGAACACTGGAGTAGAAATCCGCTGCAAGCGTCCGCCTCACTGGAGTAGATAGCAGGCTTGGCCATGGGACATGCGGAGGCTGATGGCATGACGGGAGGAGGTAGTGACTCACGGAGTGCTTGGACCAATTCGGCGAAGTGATCAGGTGAAAGGGGATTCCGTGTCTCCATCTTGAAACTCAAACCCGTTTTGTATGGGCTGGTCTTCTATCAAAACTGGACTGAGAGGCACAAGGAGGGTGTTAGTTAAACAAGCTTCTTTATTGCAACAAACAGAAGGCAGATCCAAAACTATCAGTTTCAACATAAAAATCATTTGAAGCTCAATCAACAGAGAAAATAACAGTCCTTATCTTTCTTTACAGGAAATCCAATCGGACAGCAAACATCACGGAGCCACGGGCAACTGAAGATCAATGGAGAGAAAGGAGAAGAGTGTGCAACCTTGAGACCAGCCGACGAGGGAGTGAGGTGAGTAGACCTTTATATGAATGAATGATGCATTTATATAGCGCTTTATTGTTGTACACCCAAAGCGCTTTAGAATCATGAGAGGGTCTCTCCTCAACCACCACCAGTGTGCAGCATCCACTTGGATGATGCGACGGCAGACACAGGACAATGGAGCCAGTGCGCTCACCACACACCAGCTACAGGTGGAGAGGAGAGAGTCATAGAGCCAATCAAGTAGTTGGGGATTATTAGGAGGCCATGATTGACAAAGGCTAGGGGGGCAATTTGGCCAGGACACCGGGGTTACACCCCTACTCTTTACGAGAAGTGCCATGGGATTTTTAATGACCACAGAGAGTCAGGACTTCGGTTTAACATCTCATCCGAAAGACGGTGCTTTTTGACAGTATACTGTCCCCGTCACTATACTGGGGCATTAGGACCCAAACAGACCACAGGGTGAGCACCCCCTGCTGGCCTCACTAACACCTCTTCCAACAGCAACCTAGTTTTCCCAGGAGGTCTCCCACCCAGGTACTGCCCAGGCTCAACCCTGCTTAGTTTCAGTGAGCAACTAGTCTTTGGCTGCAGGGTGATATGGCTGTGGCTTATTATAGGGCACGGGAAGTGGATACAGGTGCAGATAATTAATAATTATTTTTAATTAACGCAAACACAATCAGCAGACAATAAAAGTTGATAAAATATAAAATGTAAATATAATGTATTAATAAAAAGGTAATATTTAATCAATAATTACTCAATGCAAAAGTGATTGTTAATTAGGCTGAAAGTAAAAACTAATGAGATGGATCTCTCTCCTACTGACTTACAAGGAGGGATGGGTATTATTAAGGTTTTAACAGTATTACTATTCTTACGACAATGCACATCAGTTTGGTTCTTTAATGTTTTTTTGTTTCTTTTTACAAAAAAAGGGCCCGTTCCTGTTTAATACCGGGATCTGATACCATCCCTACTTACAAGAGAAGCAAAGAAGCATCAGTTTCAAAGCTACATCACAGTATATCTTGCATCTGCATTTTCTAAATACATCACAAGTGTAATAACTTGTCAATTTAAATAAAACAGTGAAGAAAAAGGTTAAAAATAAATCTCAGTCTCTCTTAAAAGTGTTACAAGACACTTCTTCAAATTCCTGAACAAGAACAGTTTGTAAAAAGCTACTTTCCTTCATGAAAGAGTAAGCAAACTACAAGTGATACATATGCATTATAAGTAGGGATGGGTACCCGAGAACCGGTATTGTTTGGACCGGTACGTAATTGGGTCGATACCGGAGTACCGATAAGCTTCAGGACAAACGATACTGTTATCGATACTTGCGTTGTTTTATCTCCGTATACTTCAATGTTAACGACGAATTAGAAGCTGCCGTTTGTAATTTTCTTTCACTGAATGATGTAGCTGAGGTTTGCTCGACGTGCGTGTGATATATGCGCATGTGCGGTGTGTGTTTGTGGATTCAGGCATCGCAGCAAGAGTGAAACGTTCGAAAGTGAGGGCTCACGTTACAAAACTAAGCGACACCAGTGTCAGATGCAATATATGCAGTAGTGTAATAGTGAACGAAGGAGGCAACACTAGTAATATAATGAAACATTTACTAACAAAACACAACATCTACCTCAAGCAATGCGCTGTATTATGTCTCGCGGCTCCAGCTCCAACTGCAACTCGCGAGACACATTCAATTCAAATGTCAATTCAGCGGTAGAGTTACACTCACGAAACATTGCACTTATTTGCAATCACAAAAGTACATTATTTCAGCGTGCTTTAAAGCCTTGCCGGTTAAACATTTTATTCGCGTGCTGTTCTAACATGTGTTTATTCAGCGCACATACACCCAAAGCGTGCGTACACTAAAAGGCCGGTCAAACGGCACCTGATTACTTAGTTATCATCTGATTGCGCTAATACTGTCAAAAACACACAAGGTTTAACATTACATATAAACACAGTTAGTTATGTCTAATGAGAAAGTAAACAGTTGAGAGAGAAATGGGTGCATGCATCTCTTAAAGGGACAGTACTAAACATGCTGCCGCTTGTCATTAAAGGGATAGTTCACTCAAAAATTTTAATTCTGTTATTATTTACTCAGTCATGTTGTACCAAACATGTATTAATTTTTATTCATTCTTGTGCTGAACACAAAAGAAGATATTTTGAAGAATGTGGGTAACCAAACAGTAGCTGATCCCCACTGACTTTGATTGTAGGAAAAAAAATATGAAAGTCACTGGGGACCAGCAACTGTTTAGTTTCCCACATTCTTCAAAAATAACTTTTTATGTTCAACAGAAGAAGAAACTCATTCAGGTTTAAAATAATTTGAGAGTGAGTAAATGATGACACAATTTCATTTTTGGGTGAACTATTCCTTTAATGTTAATAAAATAAAACAAAGAGAAAAATAACTCACTGCTCTTGACTGAAGAACTAAAAATACAGTTGCTAAAGTTCAGAAGTAATAAAATAACTTGAAATTTTCAACAAAAATAGTATCGATAACAGTATTGATAAGTACCGGTACACAATAATATAATTTATATCACAAAATAAAATGACATACAAGAATAAAACTTTTTGACATTTGTCATGTCTCATTTGGTGAGGACGCAGCATCAGAGCTGAAAGGGCTGATCTGAAGATGATCTACTTACTGTGATTGTTTTCTGTGTGATTGTGTAGAGAAGATGATTGATTGAAACACTTCCCACATGCAGTGCAGTGATATGGTTTCTCTCCAGTGTGGATCCTCTCGTGTGTTTTCATATTTGCTGAATGACTGAATCTCTTGTCACAGTGTGAACACTTGAACGGTTTCTCTCCAGTGTGGATCCTCTCATGCCGTTTTAAATGGCTCGCGTAAGTAAAAGTCTTGTCACACTCAAAGCACATGTACTCTCTCACACCAGTATGTATTTTCTGATGTTCTTTCAAATATTGTAGATGTGAAAAACTCTTTCCACACAAATAACATAAATATGGCTTCTCCTTTGTATGAACTTTCAGGTGATTCTTCAGGTCTGAAGCCCACAAAAATGTTTTGCCGCACTGATCACATGCGTATGGTTTCTCTCCAGTGTGGATGGTCATGTGGCCCTTAAGGCTTGATGATTGTGTAAAACTCTTCCCGCACTGATTACATGTGTACGGTTTCTCTCCAGTGTGAACTCTCATATGCTTCATAAGGCTTCCTTTTTGTGCAAAATTATTCCCGCACTGATTACACTTGTGCGGTTTCTCTCCAGTGTGGATCCTCATGTGTTCTTTATGGTTTTTCTCCAGTTTTGACATGATTTTTCTCTTCAACTTCACTCAATTCTTCATTCTGCTCATTTTCTTCAATCAACTCTAAAAATAAAAAATAAAAAATTCATTTTCAGGAACTTGCAAAAAGCAGATCAATGTGGACATAAAAGTGAACACAATTGTTATACACAATGTTGGTCATTTTGATGCATTTTTATAAATGATACGTCCCTGAAACTTTCCATGAATGAGGTACATTGATCTTTCATTTATTATTCACAAATCCCAGGTTTTTATGGAACTATTAAATATGTTTATATACTTAATACACAATTATCTAACTACATTTTTTGAGAGAAAAAAACAACCCATTTCTGTGCAAGCTGTCATTATTTTGGTATGTTTTTTTATTGTTGTTGTCTCATACTTTTAGATACGCTGCTATTTGTAAATGCTACTGCTTATGTTAGTTTATTATATACGGTTTTATTTAAAGCTGATTAAAGGTTTAATACAGTAAGGAAACCTCAAGCGAGTCCATGTTTAACGCTTCTCATAGCTTTGTGAAAATAAGTGTATAATTGGAACAGTTCATTGTTGGAGCTGAGCTGAATGAGAAAAAGAGAGAGAGAGAGACTCAGAGAGAGAGAGAGAGAGAGAGAGATGTAGAGCAGGGCGAGGCCAGGAACAGTATTAAGAACCGCTGCTTTACAACATTGATTTTGAATCTTGTGAATCCATTAGAATCGTTAGAAGACCGAATCGTGATTCATATATGAATAGATTATTACGTGCACCTCTAGATGGAACTATTAAAAATGTTTACATACTTAATACACAATTATCTAACTACATTTTTTGAGAGAAAAACAACAACCCATTTTGTAGAAAGTGTCATTATTTGCGGCTTCATCTAGATTATTCCAACAGTTCTAAAGATTTTCCTGTTACAACAAATCTTAAAGGGGTAGTTGAAACGTCTAATGGTCCCGCCCCTCACCTCAGCAGCATGTGCTCCGGTTGTATTGTAAACAATGGCATCGTATATATTGCTCATCAGTTTGAGCCCGATTGAGAAGCAGAGGATATTATTGAAGAGGATCGAGCAGAACCTGTGCAAGCACAGCTTTTAATGGTATGTTTTTTGATTGTTGTTGTCTCATACTTTTAGAAACGCTGCTATTTGTAAATGCTACTGCTTATGTTAGTTTATTATATACAGTTTTATTTAAAGCTGATTAAAGGTTTAATACAGTACGGAAACCGCAAGCGAGTCCATGTATAACGCTTCTCATAGCTTTGTGAAAATAAGTGTATAATTGTAACAGTTCATTGTTGGAGCTGAGTTGAATGAGAGAGAGAGAGAGAGAGAGAGAGAGAGATGCAGAGCGTGTGTAGAGCAGGGGACGCGAGGAACAGTATTGAGAACCGCTGCTTTACAACATTGATTTTGAACGTGTGAATCGTTAGAAGACAGAATCGTGATTCATATATGAATAGATTATTACGTGCACCTCTAGTTTTCTCTTCCTCTTCTCTAAAGCAGTGCAGCATGGCTTCTCCCCCTTCGTTGCGTGTTCCCGGGGGCGGGGTTTATCTGGGTTTGTGACGTCACAAACCCGGGAAGTAACTCGTTGTAGTCCCTACCAGCCGTTTGTGTAGGTATTAAACTGCCAGAATTTTAAAAGACGATATCTCTGTTTGCATTGAACTTTCAGTGCCACAACTTTGCAGATATTGTTTATGCTCCAACAGCAACATTACACACTAACTAATGTTAAAGTGAAATCGCAATCAACCACCCCTTTAAATTAAAACTCCTTGAAGCTTTATAACCTTCAACATTATTATTGAAGAATCAAGAATAAACACCAACCTGTTTGTTCTTCAGTATCTTCCGTGGGCTTCATTCTGCAGGGTTTGTGGGAGGAGCTTCACAGATGATGTGATTGTTGTGGGAGGAGCTTCACTGATGATTGATTTTTTTTTGTGGGAGGAGCTTCACAGATGATATGATTGTTGTGGGAGGAGCTTCACTGATGATGGATTGTTGTGGGAGGAGCTTCACTGATGATGGATTGTTGTGGGAGGAGCTTCACTGATGATGGATTGTTGTGGGAGGAGCTTCACTGATGATGGATTGTTGTGGGAGGAGCTTCACTGATGATGGATTGTTGTGGGAGGAGCTTCACTGATGATGGATTGTTGTGGGAGGAGCTTCACTGATGATGGATTGTTGTGGGAGGAGCTTCACTGATGATGGATTGTTGTGGGAGGAGCTTCACTGATGATGGATTGTTGTGGGAGGAGCTTCACTGATGATGGATTGTTGTGGGAGGAGCTTCACTGATGATGGATTGTTGTGGGAGGAGCTTCACTGATGATGTGATTGTTGTGGGAGGAGCTTCACTGAACATGAATTTCTGTGTGAAAGAAGCAGATTTCCTAAAATCAACAATAAATCGCTTTATTTTTTTTTAAACTAATTTTTACATTTAAGTATTTATGTAAGTGAAGCAGATGTCCTCCAAATTCTATTTAATAAGAGACCAGAGCCTTACAAAGTGTTGTCTCTTTGTAAATCATTACATTACTATATTAAAAGAAACAGCATCGACACAAGGAACACATTAGTTTAAAATGCTCATTCAGTAACACTGCACTCACATATGTGCTAATTCATACTTTCTATGCATTTCTGTTTTGCCTGTCTTCTATTGTTAACATTTGTATACATTTTTTTTGTTCACTCTGCCCTGTATTAACATAAGATATTTGTCTAGAAATAAAGAAAAGACTATAATGTTAATTTTTCCAAATATAAATAATAGTACGATAATTGAAAGCATAAACACAGAAATTTTATGACACCCATCTTCATTAACAACTACAGATAAATAACTAGAGAACACAATATCTAAATATAGTTGATTTTCTAGTAACTATATTCAGAGTTATAAAGTTATGAAATGATTAACATGTTATAGTTTTATATGTGCAGATCATAAAATCTTATTTAAACAGAAAGAGCAAAATTTTAAGAATGCAGATTATATAACATCGGTATTTCATTGATAAAAGACGGTTTTATTTAATTTTAAGATATTTAGATTTTAAGATATTTATGTAAGGTTTTTATATTTTAAGACATGTTATGCGTCACAGCAGTTAAATCTGTCTATATTGCATGTTTAAACCTTAATATCCTTCATATCAACAGGTTAATAGATGTTTCATCCAGGAATAATGAGTTTGTAAATGTTAGAGGAATGCATTGAAGTGTAACTAAACCCATTATATTTTAGTCGACTAAATCTACTGTAGATAAAGCACGCTAAAGTTATTTTAGGTTCGATATTCGCTTTCCCCTGCCCCTTGTTCAGTAGAGCTGACAGTCTTACAAAGATATCAATATCACAATTAGTTTTAACAAATGCAGCTATTGTATACCGTCATAGCCAAAACCATCGGCACCCTTGGTAAATATGAACAAAGAAGGCTGTGAAAATTAATCTGCATTGTTAATCCTTTTGATCTTTTATTAAAAAAATATACAAAAATCTAACCTTTCATTGGATAAGAATTTAAAATGGGGGGAAATATCATTATGACATAAATGTTTTTCCTCTAATACACATTGGCCAAAATTAACGGCACCCTTTTATTCAATGCTTTTTGAAACCTCCATTTGGCATAATAACAGCTCTGAGTTTTCTCCTATAATGCCTGCTGAGGTTAGAGAGCACCTGACAAGAGATCAAAGAGCATTCCTTCATCCAGAATCTCTCCAGATCCTTCAGATCCCCAGCTTCTCCTCTTCAGTTCACCTCACTCCTCTTCTATAGGGTTCAGGTCAGAGGATTGGAATGGCCATAGCAGAAGCTTGGTTTTGAGCCCAGTGACCCATTTTTGTGTTGTTTTTGAGGTTTGTGTTTGGATTATTGGCTGGTCGGAAGATCCAAACATGGTCCATTATAAGATTTACTCCTCTTCTATAGGGTGCAGCTCAGCCTGGAATGGCCAGAGCAGACGCTTGGTTTTGAGCCCAGTGACCCATTTTTGTGTTGTTTTTGAGGTTTGTGTTTGGATTATTGGCTGGTCGGAAGATCCAAACATGGTCCATTATAAGATTTCTAACAGTCAGTCACTTTTTTATTTTTTATCTGTTGGTATTTGATAGAATCAAAGATGCCATGTATCTAAACAAGATGCATTTTTTAGTTTAATCTGACCATAGAAGCCAGTCCCGTTTGAAGTTCCAGTCGTGTCTGATAACAGAATATGCTGGGGATTGTTTTTGGATGAGCTAGAAGAATTTTTCTTGAAGCCCTCCCAAACAACATGTGGTGTAGGTGCTGTTTGACAATTTATCCCTGAGACTCAACTATTTTCTGCAGTTCTCCAGCTGTGGTCCTCAGAGAGTGTTTATCCACTCAAACTCTCCTCCTCAGCATACATTAGGACGATATAGACACACGTCTTCTTCCAGGCAGATTCGTAACATTTTTTGTTGATTGGAAATTCTTCATTATTGCCCTGATGATGGAAATGGGAATTTTCACTGCTCTAGCTCTTTTCTTAAAGCCACTTCACTCATTTGTGAAGCTCAATTATCTTTTGCTGCACATCAGAAATATATTCTTTGGTTTTTCTCATTGTGACAAACAAAGTAGTTTCGCTTTCACAACGAAAAACACAGCGGCTTAGCGTGAGCAGAGGCCGGGCTTAGAGTGAGCAGAGGCGGCGGGGTCAAGAACCGCTCGGCCGGCGGATCCGACGAAGGAGCGGCAACCACATGTGACGACCCCGGGCTGGACTCCGCTTCGTCCACGGTGAAAGCCGATCCGGCAATCCACAGCGCAAAGTTGATGTATTTCCTCAGCGACCAGCACGGATCAGCTCTAGGCATGACGAAGCGGATATCGTCCTCTTTTGGAAGACCAAACAAAGTAGTTCCGCTTTCACAACGAAGCCTTTTTCACAAAACAGTGCCTTCACGACATGGCAGCGGCAGCAACAATACTACAGCGAGAATAAAAGTTACGCCTTCTTTCTTTGCGTGAACACTTGGGCGGCGTTATGCAAATCTTCCCCCCCAGTGATGTAGACAGGTGGGGGCGTGTTAGAACGAGCCGTTTTAGGGGGGCGTGGCTGACTCTTAACTTTTATAAAGAATATCTCTTTGGATTTGAGACTTTAGTCTTTGCAACTTTACAGATCTTCTTTATGCACCAAGAGCTTGTAACACTCCAAAGAGAAAGGAAAAATTGATATCGCATCATATGACCCCTTTAATATGCAGCGCTGGTGTTTTTATATGAATGTATCTTTGAAAAGAACAGACTGTCTTCAGAAAAGCTTCTATGTCATTTTCATTTCGTCTTTCCTCTAATTCCTGATTTTTCCATCTACAGATTTTCCCCAGACCTTCTTTTCTCTGTAAACGAAGGGTGCAAAACACTAAGATGTCTGTATGCACAAAGCCACAGATCCCTAAACAAGACCATATCTGTGTAAGTGTGCGTGCGTGTGTAAGTGTGCGTGAGTGTGCGTGTGTATGTGCGTGTGTAAGTGTGCGTGCCTGTGTAAGTGTGCGTGCGTGT